>NC_142800.1:3928647-4148513 GCF_049724085.1 Artemia sp. Qi Xiang Cuo | reverse complement strand
TTGCCCTCCCCCATTACATAATTTATGGACCAATATGATTTTAATAGCTTTTTAGTGCCCCCTCCCCCCTTTCACCTCCATGTCTTAAGATACTTTTTATCTGAATTTGTATATTATAACTGTCACCGTTTCTCTGACAACAAAATATGTATTAAAATAAACGCTTAATAAATTGAAATTGTCTGAAAAACCGTTTTAATTTGTCGGAAAAACAAAACCCTTTGACTAGACCGATAGCGTGAACACACCGGAAAAAGGGTGACAGCTAATTATAGGCCTCACATCGGAGTCTTGTGTCAAATCAGGGCAAGCTAATCACAAGAGAGAGATGGTTGTCTCAGTTAGAGAAAAGATTACAATTGAGAAAAGACAAACTTTACCGAAAAGAGAATTATTTCTTTTTGCGAGAATTTGGATTTGTAAAACAATGGTGGGGGGGGGTTAGGGTAAAAGAATATATTTTATGTTTTCCATTGATTATAATGATGTTTGTATGGTTTGGGGGGGGGGTTAGGTTTCGAGGGTAAAAGAATATATTTTATGTTTTCCATTGATTATAATGATGTTTGTATGGTTTGGGGGGGGGGGGTTAGGTTTCGAGGGTAAAAAGAATATATTTTATGTTTTCCATTGATTATAATGATGTTTGTATGGTTGGGGGGGGGGTTAGGTTTCGAGGGTAAAAGAATCTATTTTATGTTTTCCATTGATTATAATGATGTTTGTATGGTTTGGGGGGGGGGTTAGGTTTCGAGGGTAAAAAGAATATATTTTATGTTTTCCATTGATTATAATGATGTTTGTATGGTTTGGGGGGGGGAGGATTTGGGGTAAAGGAATATATTTACGTTTTAGCTGAATATACTGGAGGATGTCCAAGGAAAATTTGTTTGAAAATAAAAATGCACTTATATTGCTAATTGCGGCTGCAAAGGCCTCAAGCTCATCAATTATGTTAATTGTTCTATCCATTCTACTTTTTACACTGTGTCAAAATACTTTCTGATAATTGAATCACATTGCATGCCTGTTATATACGAAATCTCAAGGGCGAATTGTTATGTAACGGGGAAAACCATATGTAACAAGCCCTCTGATTGGCTGAGAAGGGGGATGTATCCGACTCGCTGATTGGCTGAGAAGGAAACACGTGATCTAACTGTTTCCTATTTCTGGAAACTCTTAACATTTGGCTTGAACAACAACATCAAATACTATTTCTGGATCATAACATTCGCTGAGAGCATGTACATGTCCAAAACAACAACAAATACTATTTCTGAATCATAACATTCGCCTCGAGCGTGCCAAAAACACACCTGGAGAAAGAGGTCATTGACCCCATTAACCACGTGTTCTCCCTAGGGACTCTATGCCCATATATGGAGCCCTGTCAGTATTAAAAATGCTGACATGACCACGTGGTCATGTTCGGACTCAATAAGGCCCTTCTACTCACGTGGTTAGAAGACATGCGACACCGAGCATGTGAGCGAGTCAATGAAAATCAACATAGACAGCGACAATCGAAACATGTCAAAATTGAAAAATGATAGCGAGGATAATTGTGTCTGGGATTTTGAAATGGATAAGGTCATCAATGCCTACCATACCTGTGTTAAAAAAAAGGTTCAGCGATACGTATTTCATAATGACGAAAGACAAGCCGAGGTAAAACGAAGCAAAAAAATTGAAAATTATAGTGATGATGATTGGGTTTTGGATTTTGAAAAGGACAAGGACATTTAAGTATATATATATATATATATATATATATATATATATATATATATATATATATATATATATATATATATATATAGGTAAGGTAAAAGATGCGGCACTAGACTTCTTAAAGTCCGAACCGGCGGTGCTGATCTCGTCTTAAGGCCCTTTAATCAGGAAGTACAATGGGGGGGGATGGGGCAAGTCATCCTATGCTTTCAGACACCTTTCCTGTTTAACTTCCTTAGATTTCTCCAGGTACCCATTTAGAGCTGGGTCAACTCTGGCTGAGCTTACTGAAAAACGCAGCTGAACCCCATCCTAAACCAAATAACTGGCGACACCAGGAATCGAGCCCTCGCCCTTCGGACAAAAATTCTAAATCCAGCGCGCCATCTACTTGGATTTATATATATATATATATATATATATATATATATATATATATATATATATATATATATATATATATATATATATATATATATATATATATATATATATATATATATATATATATATATATATATATATATATATATATATATATATATATATATATGTATATATATATATATCTGGCTTTCTAAAAGCCAGAATATAATTTGTATTACTGAAAAAAATGTGCATTGTCAGTTTAATATACATATGCTGATATTTATTCATTAAAATCCTAATTGATTTTTAATTTCTTAAAGTTATATAAGTGAAAACATTTAAAACTATTTTTTCAGTAAAGTACAAACTATTTCTGGCTTTTAGAACACATAGGGTTTAGAACCCTTCACAAATTAATTTCTGCTTGTTTTGAGTTTGACTTATTTTAATTTCTGTTTGTTTTGGGTTTCATTTATTTATTGATACTGATTTGTGGTAGTTGTATGCTTGGTAGATTTGATTCTATTTTTGTTCATTTCTGGTTTAATGGAGTTCTTTCCTTTTTTTGAAAAACGTATTTTGTGCAAAAAGTTTTTTTTATTAACTTCTGTTCGTTTTATATTGACATAGTTCTTTTCTGGGAGAAAGACAGAGCCTCTTCTGAAGTTAAACAACCATCCCTTCCATAAAAATTTTAAATATCCCCTGGGCATGACTTACAACCCTTTCCCCTAATCTCTGGAGTTTGGTTCAACCCCAAAAGCCTTGTTATATGATATTTAGACTGTTTTGAATAGAATGACTATCTCAGAATTTCTATTAGACGCATTTTAGGACAAAACGACGTGTGTGTTGGAGGGAGGGGGTAGCTGCCCTCTGGTCACTTTGAACCTTAAAAAGAGCACTAGAGCATCTGATTACCGATGCAACGAGCCCCCTTCGAAGTTTATATGACCACACTTTCTATAAAACCCTATATGTCCCCAGGGCAAAACATACAACCCTTGCCCTAATGGCTGGGGGGATTTGTTATCCTCAAATACATAATGGCTGAACAAAATAGCTATATAAAAATTTTGATTGGAAGTGTTCGGGGAAATGACAGGCGTGGAGGGGGGCACTTGCCCTCTCATCACTTTCGACTAGTAAAAACGGCACTAGTCCTCAATTTCCAATCGAATGAGCCCTTTTTGAAGCTTCTACGACAAAACTGTCTATAAAACCCTACGTTGAACAAAAGGGCCATATCAAAATGTTGATCGGAAATGTTTGGAGAAATGATGGGTGTGGGGGGGGGCATTTTCCCTTCGATTACGTTAGACTATTAAAAAGGGCAATAGCCATCTCAATTTTCCATCAAAAGAGCCCTTTTTGAAGTTTTTACAACAACACTTTCTATAATACATTATATTCCCCCAGGGCCTAACCTACAACCTTGGTCCTGGGGGCTCTGGGGGGTTGTCATACTCAAAAACATACTTTACGAATCCTTCAACTACGTTCAACAAAACGGCTATATCAAAATGTTGATACAAAGTGTTTCGGAAAATGATGGGCGTTGGGAGGGCATTCACTCTCCGATCGATTTTGACTATTAAAAAGGGAACTAGCCCTCTCAATTTCCAATTGAATGAGTCCTGTTTGAAGTTTTTACGAAACGCTGGCAAAGACCTAACTTCCAGAACATTCAACTACGTTGAACAAAATTTCTATCTCAAAATTTTGATTGGATGTGTTTTGGGAAATGGTGGGCGTGAGAGGGGCATTAGCTGCCCTCCAATTTCTTTGGACTATTAATAGGACACCATCCCTTTCAATTTCCAATCGAATGAGCCCATTTTGACGTTTCTACGACAACGCTTTCTATAAAACCTTATATGCTCCCAGGGCATAACTTACAACCCTTGCGCTGAGGGCTGTGGGGGGAGTGTCATCCTCAAACACATAATTACCGGACTTTTCTATTATGATGAAAACCATAGCTATCTCAAAATTTTTATTGGATGTGTTTGGGGAAATAATGGGCGTGGGAGGGGGGGTAGTTACCCTCCAATCAATTTCAACTATTAAAAAGGCCACGAGCCCTTTGAATTTCCAATCGAATGATCCCTTTTTGAAGTTTCTACGACAACGCTTTCTATAAAGCTTTATATGCCCCCAGGGTATAACTTACAACCCTTGTCCTGAGGGCTCTGTGTGGGGTTATCATCCTAAAATATCTGATTTCCAGAACTTTCAACTACGTTGAACAAAATGGATATTTAAAAATTTTGATTGCATATGTTTTGGGAAATGATCGGCCTGAAAAGGAGTTTAGTTGCCTTACAATCGCTTTCGAGTGTAGAAAAGGGCACTAGTCCTTTCAATTTCCAATCGAGTGAGCCCTTTTTGAAGCTTTTACGACACCGCTTTCTAAAAAAACCTTATATGCTCCCAGGGCATAACTGACAACCCTTGCCCTGAGGGCTGTAGGGGGAGTTTTATCCTCAAATACATAATTTCCAGACCTTTCAACTACGTTGAACAAAATTTCTATCTCAAAATGTTGTTTGAATCTGTTTGGGAAAATAGTAGGCGTGAGAGGGGGATTGGTTGCCCTCCAATCACTTTCGACTATTAAAAAGGCCACTAGCCCTTTGAATTTCCAATCGAATGAGCCCTTTTTAAAGTATCTACGACTACAACTTCTACAACAACCTTATATGCCCCCAGGGCATAACTTACAACCCTGGCTCTGAGGGCTGTGGGTGGAGTTTCCTCCTCCAAAACATAATTTTCATCTGGAAATTAACTACGTTGAAAAAAATGGCTATCTCAAAATTTTGATTGGATGTATTTGGGGAAATGGTGGGCTTGGAAGGGGTGTTAGTTGCCCTTGAATTACTTTCGGCTATTAAAAAGGGCACAAACCCTTCCAATTTCCAATCTAATGAGCCTTTTTCGAAGTTTCTACGACAACTCCTTCGATACGAAGTGCCCGGGTCTAAACCAAAAAAAAAAGAAAAAAAAATTGTACCAACATCGTTCTTTACTTAGGCAGTGTTTTTTACTATTACGCTGCCTATTATATATATATATATATATATATATATATATATATATATATATATATATATATATATATATATATATATATATATATATATATATATATATATATATATATATATATATATATATATATATATATATATATATATATATATATATATATATATATATATATATATATATATATATATATATATATATATATATATATATATATATATATATATATATATATATATATATATATATATATATATATATATATATATATATATATATATGTATGTATATATAGTACCATAGTTTTTGTTATAGCGTTTATTGAAATCAAAACTAAGTCTTTAGAGTTTCAGTGTCGATTAAAACAGGTTTTGTTACTCTACTTTTAGTTTCTTTCTGAGAACTGTTTGATCCAAGGTTCTCTTATATTTGAAAGAAGACTCCTACCGCCCCCCTATCCCTCTTCTTTCGTTTTTTCACTTTCAAGTTTATTTTTCATGGAAGAATGCTCCAAGAATAATAATCATACATTGAAATATTTATTAGGGGGAGAGGGATGTGAAATATATATAAAAAAAAGTATTGAATCAGGTTATGTATTCTTTATTTTGAATTAGATGCGTTTTGTTGTTACAAGAGCAGTTCGTATGTGTACTGTATATTTTGTGATGTATAAGCCTTCTTTTATCAAATATTTTTTTATGTGTTGGAACGCATAAAACCAGGAACAAATGTTCTGACAAATTTTGCAATAGTTTTGATCTATAAGTCAACAGCAAAAAACAATTAGTGGCGTCAGCATCTACCAAATGTTAGAGAATACACCAAAATAATTGTTTTCAGAAGATTCAATAATGTATTTGTAGTTCAGCAGTTGCGATGTTCTAGTTCAATTTAAATTAAAAGTTAAATTTCTTTGAATCCAACCTAATATTTTTGGGGATCAACATACTGCTTTTTTTTTAACTCCATTCAAATGTTTCATGAAACTAAAATTCTTCGAAATCAGCAGATAGTTTACGGTTCCCTCAGGTAGCACAAGGTCCTATGGTGTAAAACAATGCTGGTAAGGATCTAAGGAGGGGGCAAGGGGTATCCCGACCCGGGCACTCGTTCGTAAGGGGTGCCAGCTCGTAAGCCACTTTTTGATCTGACCAAAGAAAAATTTTGCCCTAATTTTCCAGCTCTGGAACGCGCCAACGTTTGCCTTGAAGATGTGTTTAACTATGCCTGTATCAGTTCCTTCCCGGATTGTCCTTTTCGGCTAACCGTCTAGGGCTAAACGGAAAGCAGGTCGTCCTCGTCTGGGGTGGGAGAACGTCATAAAGAAATATTTAAAGGAAATGGGAACTTCCTGGGAGGGTGCAAGAAGGGAGGCTTTGAATAGATTGGGATGGAGGACGAGCGTGCATATCACTGTTGGCCTCAGGCTGTTTGATGCTGCGGTTAATTTCTAGTAGTAGTAGTAGTAGTTCCTTCTAATGAAAGAAGCTTCAACAAATTAAAATTAATTAAAAAGCGCAGGCAGGCAAATCTTGGAAGCGGGATGGCAAAGTAGTGGTTGACAAACTTTCGTATAATCTCGAGGGGCTAATAACTGACCGTCGCAGCTGTCCCTTCCTTCGTGCCTCCGACTGTGCCTCCGTGCCTCCGGCAAACCTGAAACAGCGTGTTGCTGGAAGCGAAGGAACACAGTTTTATCTTTGGCTTATGGAAAGCGTACGGCGCGTTTTTTACGACGGCAAACTTTCTCCTCTTGAGAGGTTATCTTTACTTGGTCGTGTTGTTTACTGCGTTCGACCTTAGAAATCCTGTGTCCTTAAAAGTTAGCATAATTATTTGAACGAAAAATGTAGTACCACAAACCTTTAATCTTGCCTCGAGAAAGATATGCGTTGCCTTTTGTCTCTAATTCTTCTATTCAATCGGATTAGACTTGGACACCTTTTCAAGCTCTCCCACTTAAATAGCCAACCATGTGAAGATTTTCAAGGAGGCACACTTGTGCCTCTATAAAGAGGCGACCCACCACAATGTTAAGCGATTTCCGGTCCTAGCGGTCGCAGAGCGACAGCGGTGATCGCATTTTGTAGCCCAAGCTTCAACTAAGAAACGTGCAAAATTTCACCCCCCCTCCGACATTATCTTCATGGGTAAAAGTGGGCCGGAAGTTTCGACCCTCCGACCACAGCCCCCTTTAACGTTGTCCGATTGAGCTGAAATATAGAAGTTAAGCTTTCCTAGAGCCCGGGAGCTTATCCTCGAAATTTCAGCTCAATCCGATCACTCCTTCCCTGTTTTCCAAAAAACAAATATAGCCACTTAAAGGTCAGTTCTCTTTTTTTTTATTAGCCACGCCTACAGGCCACAGTTGGCAACGAATTCGGGTGAATGAGGACTCATTCGAAGCGGACTTTGAACTGTTAGGGCCGTTTGATATTTTAAGACCGAAAAAATTATCCCCCGAATTTACATTTACGAAAAACCTCGTTTTCCTAAAAGAGTCCATGTTAATTTTTCCCACCACAGCCCCCCTTTAACGTTGTCCGATCGGGCTTTAACGTTGTCTTTACGCTAAAGTTTGACTTTCTCACAACTCTTTTTTTTAAACAATAAAACTTTAGCGTAAAGAGCGAGGCGTTGAGGAGGGCACAGCCCCTTTCATATACGGAAGCGGGGGTTCGGGCGGCGGCAGCCCCCCAACTGCTCCTCCTAATCCCTGTACGTTTTAAGGTTCGAACTTGTGAAATTTAGAGGTTAAGCTTTTCTAGGGCCCGGGAGCTTATCCTCGAAATTTCAGCTCAATCCGATCACTCCTTCCCTGTTTCCTAAAAATCAGATATATCTACTTAATGTTCATTTCTCTTTTTTTTTATTAGCCACACCTACAAGCCACAGTTGGCACCAAATCCGAGTGAATGAGGACAAATTCAAAATGGAATTCAACCTGTTAGGGCCTTTTGATATTTTCAGACCGAAAAAATTATCCCCCGAATTTACATTTACGAAAAACCTCGTTTTCCTATAAGAGCCCATGTTAATTTTTCCCACCACAGCCCCTATTTAACGTTGTCTGATCGGGCTGAAATCTAGAGGATAAGCTCTTTGGGCCTGGGAGCTTATCCTTAAAATTTCAGCTCAATCTGATCACTCCTTCCCTGTTTTCCAAAAACCAAATATCAAGTTTTGTGGGGATTTGCTTGCATCAAAAATACATCGCACAGAATAAAACTAATGTAATGTTTCTGTGGTGCCGTGGTCGCTATTCCTGACTGTCAGGCGGAAGATCTGAGTTCGATTCCCCGTCAGAGAAATTTTTTCATATATTGAATTTAAAGTTTAAAAAAGAAACCCAGTTTCTTTTTTTAATCCAATCTATTATATCCTTCGGCTCAACAGGCGTCTCTAGAAGAATATCACAGTCGGCCTTCAGGTTACAGGTAAGTCTCCACTGCTTTGATAACATGGGGCCTGGGGCGACTGATAAAAATCTTACTGTGTATTTGATTTGAGTATTCAGGAATTAAAAGCCTTAACACAAGAATCTTCAAAGGGGGGGGGGGGGGGGTTTGGGAGGCGGAAGCCCCCCATCTTTAGCTCCTCAAAAGATCAGCTAACAGTTAGTCAAGCAATAATAAGTTATAAACTATACAAAAACGTGCAGAAATTATTTGAAAAAAACTATGTTTTCTAAAGAGTTAAAGAGGCTGAGTCACAAGTTCGAACCTTAAAACATACAGAAATTAGGAGGTGCAGTTGGGGGGCTGCCGCCCCCCAAACCCCCGCTTCCGTATATGAAAGGGGCTGTGCCCTCCTCAACGCCTCGCTCTTTACGCTAAATTTTTTATTGTTTAAAAAAAGATTTGTGAGAAAGTCAAACTTTAGCTTAAAGAGTGAGGTGTTGAGGAGGGCACAGCCCCTTTCATATACGGAAGCGGGGGTTTGGGGGGCGGCAGCCCCCCAACTGCACCTCCTAATCCCTCTACGTTTTAAGGTTCGAACATGTGACTCAGCCTCTTTAACTCTTTAGAAAGCGTAGTTTTTCTCAAATATTTTAGGAAGATGTGGTCTCAAACCAGCACTTACAGTACTGTAATAAACTTTTCGTTCCTCCAACTTCTACATCGAATTCGTCGATATGAAAGTATAACGGATTTTGAAGCTCAATATTCTAATGAACAGTTTTCCTTGCCCAATGCCAAGCGAGTTAGATCCATTGGCGTTGTGTCTGTCAGTTCCGATTTTTCTTTGCCCGGGGACGATGAAATCAAGCTCGAGCTAGGGCGAGCTCGTATTGAAAGCCAGCGAATAATGAAAGCCTTGATACCCGACGACGTACTTTCTGCTTTCGGTCACCAAGTACCGAATGTTTGTCTTTCTGTATTTCATGACAGTGACTCAGACGATGACTCAGAGGAAAATACTCTGTCCGATAAGCAGGAAAAGGATTCCGCGACTGACACTGAATCGGGCTTGGAAAGTGACGGCATCTTTGAAGATTTGCCAGTGATTACTCACTGTGTGAAACACCAAGTTGAGAAAAATTGGGTTAGTGAGCCTGTGATGAACATGAAAAATTCTAGGTTTTGTCTTGTCAAGACTTCTGACGGCTCCATAACACCAATAAAAAAATCCACGCTGTTGTGGCTTCTGAGGGAAAGCTCTGAGAAGCTGAGTAGTGACCGATTAAAACGGGTGATGGTCCAGGGCCGACGAGTAGGACTACGTGATTCGCCACAAGCCAATGCAGAGGTCGGTGTGAAATCGGAATTGCGTATCGGTGAATGGTGCGTTTACAGACCGGTTGACAGGGGAAAGAGAGTATTAGTTGGACGGGTCATACAGTTTGGCTACTTGTCTGGGCGAACATGCCACTCTGTTGACACGCAGAATATGGCGATGCCGTTCCCTGACGACATAGAAATGCTGTGCCAGTGGTTCCGGCTGAATGCTGATCTCACATTAACTGCCGCATTGGTAGACCAGGGTTACTGTGGCTCCAGCCTGTATATCATGCATTCAGCAGAACCCGTTTCTATGAAAATCGGCACCAACATTGTCTTTGGCTTTGACTCAGATGTCTTCACAAAGCTGAATTCATTTATCCAGAAGAAAGGGTTCCACTTTTTTGATGTCTTGTCAGCATCGCAGTCATGATGTTAAAAATGGCACCTAAACCCAAAACTGACCTCAAGACCATAACCACCTCCATCGCCATGTTCTGTGTGTCAACAGAAGGAATTTTGTTTAACATTTTTCAGAGGTAGTTGTTATTTTTTTTTCCTCTCTCCTCCTCTCCACTCGGTGATATTTTAATACAAAAACATATAAATCTTACAGCCTTATACATTATCATAAGTAGAAGGGCCCCTATAGATCCCAAGCCCACCACGTGGTTTATGGTTTTTTAAGTGAGAATGAAAAAACAGGAATTTTCTCAATTAAAAAAACATGAATTTTCTACATTTATGGTTGTTTTCTTGGCCGGTTATAGGTGTTGGTCAATTTATTTGATGTTTTTAACGGATGTCAACAGCAATTCATGTCTGTTTTATTGTTTTTGTCAGTGAGAATTTGAAAAACAGGAACTTTCTCACATTTATGGATGTCAACAGCAATTTATGTCTGTTTTATGGTTTTTGTCAGTGAGAATGAAAAAACAGGAACTTTCTCACTTTGATGGATGTTTTCATGGACGATTATGGGTGTTGGTCAATTTATTTGATGTTTTTATGGATGTCAACAACAATTTATGTCTGTTTTATGGTTTTTGTCAGTGAGAATGAAAAAACAGGAACTTTCTCACTTTGATGGATGTTTTATGGTTCATTGTCAGTGAGAATGGAAAAACAGGAATTTTCTCACTTTGATGGATGTTTCAAGGTCGATTTATTTGCTGTTGTTTGTCCAGGTGTAATGACATTGGGGTGACTTACCTAATCGGTGGGGGAATTATTGGTTCACGAAAGGGGAATTAAGAAACAAACATGGCTTCATTGTTGTTTGGCTAACCTAACCTGAGAAATTGATTTACATAATCGGTGGGGGAATGTATTGATTTACAAAAGGGGAATTAAGAAACTAACATGGCTTCTTTGTTGTTTGGCTAACCTAACCTGAGAAATTGTTTTACATAATTGGCGGGGAAATTATTGATTTACGAAACGGGAATTAAGAAACATTATGGTTTCTTTAAGCTTTAGGCTAACCTAACCTGAGAACTTGATTTACATAATCGGCGGGGGAATTATTGGTTCACGAAGGGGGAATTAAGAAACAAACATGGCTTCTTTGATCTTTAGGCCTGAGGGATTTATTTATTATTGTTGTTTTGGACAAGTGCATGCTAGGGATGAATGTCAAGGTGTCCTGGAATAGGAAACCGGAAGTACATGCATCCCTTTCAGCCAATCAGCGAGTCGGATACATCCTCCTTCTCAGCCAATCAGAGAGCTGGTTACATATGGTTTTCTCCGTTACATAACAATTCACCTTTGAGATTTCGTATATAACGGATATTCTTTGTGATTAAATTATTTGAAAGTATAGTAACCTGACAATGGATAGACCACTAAATATTATTGATGAGCTTGAAGCTTAGGCAGCCACAATTAGCAATGTGAGTACATTTTCATTTTTTATTTTCAAAATAAAATAATTTTCCTTGGTCACCCTCTAGTATATTTAGGTCAGTACCCCCTCCCCCCCACAAACCTAACCACCGTGCACTCTTTATACTCACTAGAAAACATAAAATACGTTCTTTTTATTACATAAACCTAACACCCCTCCCAGCCCCACTCTGATTTTACATGTATAATTCTTGCTAATAGAAATATTTCTCTTTTTTTCGATAAATTTATTCTTTCTTTAAGCCTATAAAAAAGTAACATTAAACTTCTGTCTATCCCATAGCTCTTAATAGACTGTTTCCATTTGAGCCAACTACTGCCGTTTGCAAGACATAAAAACAATTTTCCACAATGATTTAAAAAGCTGATATGCCAAAAATGCTTTTCATGCTTGTTAATACTTTCCGTTAGCGACTTAAACAAAAAGGTTTCAACGATAAAAAGGATTTGTTTTTCTATTTCTCAAATTAAAAAAGTTTTAAGCAAAAGGAGATTGCTGTCTATTCAGCTTGTGGATTCGTAACCTATATTTGCCGGGGAAGAGATGAAACAGGTTTATTTCAAAAAATTATTACCAGCAATATATTTAGGACATTGGTGAAAGGGTGGGGGGGCATGCCTAAATTCTATTACCATTATTGTAAAATGAAAAAAAAGTGTTTGCATGAAAAGTAAGGGGCTGGAATGTCTATGAATAAGCCTTTTTTTTATTAATTAAAACAGCATTTGATTTCTGAGTTTAGTATATTTTCATTTTTTGCTTTACTGAAAATGCTGGCGTAGGGGGGGCTTTCTTAGTGATAAATTCTTTTCTAGACAAAATTATGGTTCGTGTGGATGGTGATACTAATTTTCCTTCTTTTAAAAAAGGGGGAGATTATTTCGATACTAACTTTTTTCTCTTCTTTAAGGCAAATTGTGAAGAATGCCGGTCGCCGCCACCCAGTAAGAGAGCAAGGGCTAATAATGTGGCCCCTGTGAAGGCGACAGTCATACAATATGGTCGCTGGCCGAAGCCTCCTAAACAAGTGATGCCTGCCCAAGCCGTGCTGGAATGTGACATCGCTTGCACATCCATTCTCCTTGGACCTCTAATAGCTGCCCCCTCAACGCTAGGTCAGGAGGTTACCCTCCAGCATGCTATGTCAGATCCATCCGACACCCAAGCCCAGATGGATTATGCAAATGTAAGCATTTTTTCCTACCTATCATATAGAAATATCTACCTATTTCTTCCAACTTTTTTAGGCCTTTTCTACATGCACCATTTTGGAACACTGTGTAAAAGTATATCTCAGCGGGATATTGAAAGATTTTTTCTCCCCAAAGGAAATATAATGTTCTCCCTTTTGAATCATGTCAAGTGCATGCATTCACCCTTTGCCAAATTATATTAGTGAGGCCAAAAAAAAAATGCACTATATCCCGCTAATAATACGTAGCAAAATCAATTGAATTATAAATTACTTTATTAGCTAAAGGTTTACATTGTATATAAGATAAAAAAAAACAACTTTATATTTGAATGAGCTGGGTATCATGAGAGGAGATGGCTATCCTTTTCAAATCATGTTTTTTTTGTTGTTTTTTTCCCAGAGCAGATAAAGAGTATTAATATGAAATTTTATTTGGAGGGATTGTTTGAACAATATCAAATTGCCGCCTTCTATGTCATGTGACGTTTTAGACTGTAAATATCTTATACTAATATAAGATATGCTGTGGGCCCGAGAAGCGCCGCAGGAAGCGCTGTGGGCCGGGGAAGCGTCGCGGGAAGCGCTGCGAGAAGCGCTGCAGGAAAGTGCCGCGGAAAAAAAAAACAGTAGGGCTGATTTGAACACTTTGTAAATAAGCTATTTTTTTTCAATAAAATCAAATTGTCAATTTTATGTAAAGCGGCGTTTTAGATTGTAAATATCTTATATTAAGTTGGATTTTCTTTAAGTTGAATTAACCAAATGCTACTATGCGCATACTGCTACTACTACTACTAATAAGCGCTGACTTTAAATAATAATCCAAATTTTAAAAACAGTAGGGGTGATTTGAACACTTTGAAAATAAGCTATTTTTCATTTATAGGTTGGACGACCATTGGTCCCTTATTCTTTGTCTTCCCTCTCATCAGTTGGAGAAGGTGAGGAGCTCTCCAACAACATTTCACCATGGAGTGATATCGCTAATTCCGATGAAATACCTGATAATATTGATGAGTATTTAAATGATTTTTTAAATGTAGATAATAGCAGAGTTGGGCACGGGGGGACTTGAGCCAAAATACACTAGAGATTTGGGAGGATTTTACAAATGAATTAACTGGGAACCCTTCTCCTCCTCCTCCTCCAGCATCCGATACCCGACCGGGTCCACTTCAAACAAATGAAGTGGAACAGACCCCAAAAACTGTTGAACACCTGGGAGGAGGGAGTAATATACAAGAGGGGGAGGGGGGTACAGCTTTTCCCGATTTCCAATTGACCAACACAATTTTAAATGCAATAGTTGTTTACACTGCGACGTTTAGTGACCCTTTTAATTCACTTCTGGGGGGAAATTTGTGTTGGATCCTGTACAAGATGTGCAAGACTATGTAGATAAAATTTGTACACTTCTGGAGAAGCAAATTCAGATATGGGGGGGGGGATTCAATTAAGGTTTCTATTGTTTTAAAAGTGTTCTATTTAAATGAGGGGAAAAGCGAAGTTTATTATCATTATGTACATTCCGAGATGCGTTTGGTTTATTCGAATTTAGAAAATTTTGAGGGTGCTTTCATGGATTGGGTAGGTCAAATTATAACGCATCTTGAGAACTTTAACGAAAACGGTTGCGGATCTCTTGTTCTTTTTGTTGAAAATTTAAGTGTAAACATATGTAAATTTAAGAAATATTTTATTTTAAGCAGGGGGTATGGGGGACGGAGGGCAGTTGAATTAAATTTTAATTTAGATCTAGTAGGTTGTCGCGGTGTCCAGAAGATCTGTTTTAAACAGGTCAAAAGTGTTTCAGGTATGCTTTCCTTATATCAGCCTTTCATCCTCTAGCAGATGACGCTACCAACACGAATTTAGACAATTGGGCTATACATGGGAAGGAAGGGTACAATTTCCCCACTGTAGATTTTTTTGCTTAGAGGGGAAATATTCAGTAACGCTTCAATCTATTGACGTTTTTGAATGAGCTAAGGTTAACTTAGGTTTTAGTGTTGCGGTGGTCAGGTATGCAAATGAATTTGAATTGTGGGTTCATTCTAAACAGTAGAAAGTGGTCGCACCCACAAATCATCCGAAAGATGAATTGTTCAACACTTGGGGTTGTTTGTTGTATGCACCCCCATCTAGTGAACCGAATGCAATTGGCCATTTTAATCCTATTACAGACATTAGTAGAGTTCTGGGGGAGGGTAAGAAACAGAGTTCACGTTTCTACTGTCCAACATGCCTCTCTAGATTTTGGACTGAATTAAAGTTGCAAAATCATATGAGGCATTGTAGCCGGGATGGCTACCAGACAGTGGAAACAGTTTCAGGGGATAGGGCCATTTTACGATTCAAAAATTTTCAGAACACCCTTCTCCAGTGGAACAAAATATCTCTAGACTGTGAAGCTAAGCTGGTGGAGTTAAACGACCCATAATTTCCAAACCGAATCAAAGAACATCAGGTTATTGTAGTGTCCTATGCTCACGCGCAAAGAGATAGTTCTAACACCATGCGGTTGTTAGAAAAACGTTGGATGAGGGGGAGTGCATGGTCAAGCCACTGACTAAACTAATTGGCACGGCTAATGGTGCTATTTCTCGTTTGAGAAATACCCATTATCCAATGGTGCTGTCTGCAGAGGATCGTCTCGCGATTTAAAATCAAAAAACATGTTGGGTTTTAAAGGGGGAGTTTGTAGCGGAGGATAAGGGCACTACCGGGAAATGAGGGGGGAGGGAGAAATTCAGAGACCATAATCATTGGTGGTAGGGAATGTCCTCAGGGGTTAGTAGGTTTCTGGGGGTTGCGCATCAATCGTGTAACATAATTGTTATCCAACAGTTTTTTATCCCTGTTTTTATCCACAACTCAAATTATGACTTAAAATTTATTTTACCGGCACTGGCACGTATGCACAGGGAGGGAGGGGGAGTAGACAGTCCATGGGTAAACAGTTCATTTACCTATAACATTATTCCCAAATCTGCCGAGAAGTTGTTGCTTCTCGAACTGAAATGGCAGGCAGTGGATAATGGGCATACGTGCTGGAATAAAATCAGGTTTTTATATTCCTTTAGTTTTTTTCCCACTTAAACAGCACTTTCCAGACAGTGAAATGTATGATCTGTTGACCTGCAAAGGTGTATACGCATACGATTATTACTTTTCTGGCGCTCGCTTAAGCGAGGTGAAACTACCTCCAATTGAAGCTTTTTACAATTCACTGACCAGCAGTGAATGCACAGCCGAGGATTAGGAATTTGCCAAGAAGGTGTGGTCTAAGGGGGACTGTAAAAATGGGTGGGATTATTGTAGATTGTACTTGGCCAGTGACGTTCTAACTCTGTTGGATATAGTCTGTAAGAACACAGACCAAATCCATTCAGAGTTCGGGTTAGATATAGGCTATTATTTTTCCACACCCCATTTGGTGATGGATTTGATTTTAAAAATTAGCAGGGAGGAAATAGGCCTAATCAAAGATGTAGATCAACACCTTTTTGTAGAGCGTTCAATGAGGGGAGGGTATGTTTTTCATGGGGACCGCGTCTTATCAACCGATCCGAGCGGACAAAGCACCGGTGCAAAGTAAAATGCAGTGTTCTTGGACATGAACTCATTGTACCCCTCGGCAATGTCTCACTACTCTTTGCCGTGTGGGAACTATCAATGGCTTGAGAATCCTTGTGACTTCCCCAACACTACCACCGTCGAGGACAATGGGCCACAAGGATGGTTCTTTGAAATTGACGGTCACATTCCGCTGGCGCTTCACGACTCAGTCAAAGATTTTGTCTTTCCCTGTATCAATCGGCCCGTGAGCAGGGACTCTCTGAGCCCCTACAATCGATCATTGGTTGAGGATATGGGGATGCACTGGACTCCCTCTAAACAAAAACTGATTGCTGATTTGGACCCTAAGGAGAATATCGTTGTTCACCATGTGCTTTTGCACTGGATGGTGAACAATGGTTTCAAAATCACCAAAATACATAGGGTCCTGCAGTTTAATCCGCGACCATATTTGAAAACGTGTATCGATACTTTTGCCGATAAACGCTCTAGGGCAAATTCAAAGGTGGAGTAGGAAATGTACAAGCTCATTCTAAATTCAGCATTTGGCAAAATGTGTGAAAGCGTTCCTATCAAATCTCGCTGTGACTTTGTGAATGACCCTCTAGAGTGCGCACGAATTATTGCCGATCCCAATTTTACATCGGTCACGAGCATAGAGGCTAGCATGGTTCTTCTACCCAGGCGAAAGCGAAATGTGGTACTGAACAAGAATATAGCAGGCGGTAGTTCAGTACTGGAAATTTCAAAAAGCTCATGTTGTCGTTCTTTTACAATGTGTGCAAGGTGCAATGGCCACGGGAGGGGGAGGTTCAAGTTTACTATTGGGATACAGATTCTCTGCTGTTAAAGGTAAATGGGACTGAAGATATATTGGATGATTTAGAAAAGGGGGAACACATCAGCTCGCGGATGGATTTCACTAACTGGAATCCATCACTCTACCCCGAGTTGGTGAAAAGTCAAGTTCCAACCAACTATTAATGTTAAAATCAGAGACGGGGAGTGATTTGATATCCAGGGGGGTGTTCCCGGGCCCTAAAGTTTATTGCGTTGAAACACATAATGGGGATGAAAAGCAGGCGTGCAAAGGGGTGCCTACACACTTTGTAAAGAGCAATTTCAACATGAGCGTGTACAGAGACTGTCTAGAAAGTAGTCTAGTGCCGAGAGCACAAGTAGTTGCAATTCGCTCCCTACAGTATAGAAATTATACTGTGAGAGTGGAGAAGAATGCAATGTCATGTATATCCGACAAAGTCTATGTGCTCGAGAATGGTGTGACTGTCCTGCCTCATGGTCACTACCGTTTTTCAGACCGAGTTGAATGCATAGACTATCGCAATCAACTTGGTCTGGATAAATTAACCTAACCTGACTAACTAACTAACCCAACCACCAACCTTTCATAAATTAAGTAACCCAACCTTTACCCAAACTAACCTCCAGCGGCAGTGACGACAACTATTGAATACAGGTTTTTCCATCGCTATTCCAGGGGGGGGGGGTGGGTGGGGGGGGTCCCCCATTTAAATTCATAATTCAAAAACTGTATACAATAGTTGTCGTCACTGCTGCTGCAGGTTAGGTTGGGTTAAGGTTGGGTTAGTTAATTTATGAAAGGTTGGTGGTTGGGTTAGTTGGTTAGTCAGGTTAGGTTAATTTATCCTGACGAAGTTGGTTGCGATAGTCTTTGCATTCAACTCGGTCTGAAATACGGTAGTGACCATGAGGCAGGACAGTCACAACATTCTCGAGCCCATAGACTTTGTCGGATATAGATGATATTGCATTTTTCTCCACTCTCACAGTAAATTTCTATACTGTAGAGAGTGAATTGCAAGCACTTGTGCTCTCGGCACTAGGCTACTTTCTACACAGTCTCTTTACACGCTCATGTTGAAATTGCTCTTTACAAAATGTGTAGGCACCCCTTTACACGCCTTCTTTTCATCCCCACTATGAGTTTCAACGCAATAAACTTTGGGACCCGGGAACACCCCCCTGGATATCAAATCACTCCCCGTCTCTGATTTTAACATTAATAGTTGGTTGGAGCTTGACGTTTCACCAACTCGGGGTAGAGTGATGGATTCCAGTTGGTGAAATCCATCCGCGAGCTGATGTGTTCCCCCTTTTCTAAATCACCCAATATATCTTCAGTCCCATTTACCTTTAACAGCAGAGAATCCGTATCCCAATAGTAAACTTGAGCCTCACCCTCCCGGGGCCAGTGCACCTTGCACACATTGTAAAAGAACGACAACCGGAGCTTTTTTGAAATTTCCAGTACTGAAATGCCGCCTGATATATTCTTGCTCAGTACCATATTTCGCTTTCGCCTCGGTAGAAGAAACATGCTAGCCTCTATGCTCGTGAATAATGTAAAATTGGGATCTGCAATAATTCGTGCATACTCTAGAGGGTCATTCACGACGTCACAGCAACATCTATTACGATCGCTTTCACACATGTTGCCAAATGCTGAATTTAAAATGAGCTTGTATATTTCCTTCTCCACTTTTGAATTTGCCCTAGAGCGTTTATCGGCAAAAGTATCAATACACGTTTTTAAATATGGTCGCGGATTAAACTGCAGGACACTATGTATTTTGGAGATTTTGAAACCATTGTTCACCATTCAGTACAAAATCACATGGTGAACAACGATATTCTCTTTAGGGTCCAAATCAGCAATCAGTTTTTGTTTAGAGGGAGTCCAGTGCATCCCCATAGCCTACCCCAATGATCGATGGTAGGGGCTCAGCGAGTCCCTGGTCACTGGTCGATCGATATAAGGAAGAACAAAATCTTTGACTAAATCTTGACGCGCCAGCGAAATGTAACCGTCAATTTTAAATAACAATTTTTGTCGTCCGTTATCCTCGACGGTGGTAATATCGGGGAACTCACAAGGATTCTCAAGCCATTGATAGTTCCCACACGGCAAAGAGTAGTGAGACATTGCCGAGGGGTACAATGAGTTCATGTCCAAGAACACTGCATTTGACTTTGCACCGGTGCTTTGTCCGCTCGGATCGGTTGATAAGACGCGGTCCCCATGAAAAACATACCCTCCACTCATTGAACGCTCTACAAAAAGGTTCTCATCTAGATCAGTGATTAGGCCTATTTCCTCCCTGCTAATTTTTAAAATCAAATCCATCACTAAATGTGGTGTGGAAAAATAATAGCCTATATCTAACCC
The DNA here is from genome assembly GCF_049724085.1 of Artemia sp. Qi Xiang Cuo. Lineage (NCBI taxonomy): Eukaryota > Metazoa > Arthropoda > Branchiopoda > Anostraca > Artemiidae > Artemia > Artemia sp. Qi Xiang Cuo. The sequence continues at coordinate 4,128,744 of NC_142800.1, read as the reverse complement.
GAACTCTGAATAGATTTGGTCTATGTTCTTACAGACTATATCCAACAGAGTTAGAACGCCACTAGCCAAGTACAGTCTACAATAATCCCACCCATTTTTACACTCCCCCTTAGACCACACCTTCTTGCAAACTCATACTCCTCGGCTCTGCATTCACTGCTGGTCAGTGAATTGTAAAAAGCTTCAATTGGAAGGTAGTTTCACCTCGCTTAAGCGAGCGCCAGAACAGTAATAGTCGTATGCATATACACCTTTGCAGGTCAGCATATCATACATTTCACTGTCTGGAAAATGCTGTTTAAGCAAGGGAAAGCTATCAAAATTGTCACTTTTGTGCACTTGAATTAATTGACTCAATGCCTTGGGAAAAAAACTAAAGGAATATAAAAACCTGATTTTATTCCAGCACGTATGCCCATTATCCACTGCCTGCCATTTCAGTTCGAGAAGCAACAACTTCTCGGCCGATTTGGGGATAATGTTATAGGTAAATGAATTGTTTACCCATGGACTGTCTACTCCCCCTCCCTCCCTCTGCATACGTGCCAGTGCCGGTAAAATAAATTTTAAGTCATAATTTGATTTGTGGATAAAAACAGGAATAAAAAACTGCTGGATAACATTTAAGTTACACGATTGATGCGCAACCCCCCTAAAACTGCTACCCCCCGAGGATATTTCCTGCCACAAGTGATTATGGTCTCTGACTGTCCGCCGCCCCCCGCGGTTCGAGTTTTGCACCTTATACCCATCGACCACCTCCCCCTTTACCAAAACCACTATTTTTTTATTTTTAATCGCGAGATGGTACACTGAAGACCACAGCAATTGATAATTGGTATTTATAAAACGAGAAATAGAGCCATTAGCCGTGCCAATTAGTTTAGTCAGTGGCTTGACCATACACTCCCCCTCATCCAACGTTTTTCTAACAACTGCATGGTGTTAGAACTATCTCTTTGCGCGTGAGCATAGGACACTGCAATAGCCTGGTGTTCTTTGATTCGGTTTGGAAATTGGGGATCGTTCACATCCACCAGCTTAGCTTCACAGTCTAAAGATATTTTGTTGCACTGGAGAAGGGTGTTCTGGAAATTTTAAAATCTTAAAATAGTCCTATCCCCTGAAACCGTTTCCACTGTCTGGTAGCCATCCCGGCTACAATGCCTCATATGATTTTGCAACTTTAATTCAGTCCAAAATCTAGAGAGGCATGTTGGACAGTAGAAACGTGAACTCTGTTTCTTACCCTCCCCCAGAACTCTACTGATGTCTGTGATAGGGTTAAAATGGCCAATTGCATTGGGTACACTAGGTGGTGTGTATAACAACCAAACCCAGTGTCTGACCAAATCAATTGACGGGCCCCTTACAGGGAAGACCACCCCCTTCTGTTTAGAACAAACCCCATCTTCAAATTCAGTTTCATACTGAACCACAGTAACGCCGATATTTAAATGGGCATTAGCCCTTTCAAAAATATCAATGGATCGAAGCGTTACTGGGTATTTCCCCTCTAAACAAGAAAAATCTACAATGGGGAAATCGGACCCGTCCTTCCCATGTACAGCCCATTTGTGTAAATTCGTCTTGGTAGCGTCATCTGCTAGAGGCTGAAATGCTGATATGAGGAAAGCATACCTGAAACACTTTTGATCTGTTTAAAACAGATCTTCTGAACCCCGCGAGAACCTACTAGATCTGGATTATAATTTAGTGCTACTCCCATTCCTCCCCCCTGTCTTCCGCGTAAAATAAAATATTTATTAAATTTAGATAAATTAAAGCTTAAATTTTAAACAAATAGAACTAGAGACCCGCACACATTTTCATTAAAGTTATCGAGATGAGTTATAATTTGACCGACCCAATCCATGAAAACACCCTAAAAATTTTCCAAATTTGAATAAATCACACGCATCTCGGAATGTACATAGTGATAATAAACTTCACTTTTCCCCTCATTTAAATAGAACACTTTTAAAACAATAGAAACCTTAATTGAATCCCTCCCCCACAATTGAATTTGCTTCTCCAGTAGTGCACAAATTTTATCTACATAGTCGTGCACAATTTCTACGGGGTCAAACACAAATTTTCCCCCCATTAGTGTATTAAAAGGGTCTCCAAACGTCGCAATGTAAACAACTATTGCATTTAAAATTCTGTTGGTCAATTGAAAATCGGGAAAAGTTGTACCCCCCGCCCCCGCGGGCATATTATCCCCTCCCCCCAGGTGTTCAACAGTTTTTGGGGACTGTTCCACTTCATTTGTTTGAAGTGGACTCAGTAGGGCATCAGAGGCTGGAGGAGGAGGAGGAGAAGGGTTCCCAGTTAATTCGTTTGTAAAATCCTCCAAAAGCTGTAGTGTATTTGGGCTCAAGTCCCCCCCCTGCCCAACTGTGCTATTATCTACATTTAAAAAATCATTTAAATACTCATCAATATTATCAGGTATTTCATCGGAATTAGCGATATCACTCCATGGTGAAATGTTGTTGTTGGAGAGCTCCTCACCTTCTCCAACTGATGAGAGGGAAGACAAAGAATAAGGGACCAATGGTCGTCCAACCTATAAATGAAAAATAGCTTATTTTCAAAGTGTTCAAATCACCCCTACTGTTTTTAAAATTTGGATTATTATTTAAAGTCAGCGCTTATTAGTAGTAGTAGTGGCAGTATGCGCATAGTAGCATTTGGTTAATTCAACTTAAAGAAAATCCAACTTAATATAAGATATTTACAATCTAAAACGCCGCTTTACATAAAATTGACAATTTGATTTTGTTGAAAAAAAAAAGCTTATTTATAAAGTGTTCAAATCATCCCTACTGTTTTTTTTCCCGCAGCACTTTCCCGCAACACGTCCCATAGTACTTTCCGCGGTACGGCTCAGACTCATATCACGTCCCGTGATACGTATCAGGCCCGAAGTGCTTACCGGGACGCGTCTCGGGCCCACAGTGCTTCCCCAAGCCCGCAGTATTTCCTGCGACGCTTCTCGGGCCCGCAGCATATCTTATATTAGTATAAGGTATTTACAGTCTAAAACGCATGACATAGATGGCGACAATTTGATATTGTTCAAACAATCCCTCCAAATAAAATTTCATATTAATACTCTTTATCTGCTCTGGGAAAAAAAACACAAAAAAACATGATTTGAAATGGATAGCCATCTCCTCTCAGGATACACAACTCATTCCGATAGAAAGTTTTTTTTTATTGTAGAGGCAATGTGAACCATTCGCTAATAGAGCAATTTATAATGCAATGGATTTTGCTACTTATTATCGGGACTTATTAGCGGGATATAGTGCATTTTTTTTTGGCTTCACTAATCTAATTTAGCAAAGGGTGAATGCATGCACTTGACATGATTCAAAAGGGAGAACATTATATTTCCTTTGAGGAGAAAAAATCTTTCAATAACCCGCTGAGAAACACTTTTACACAGTGTTCCAAAATGTTGCATGTAGAAAAGGCCTAAAAAAGTTGGAAGAAATTGGTAGATATTTCTATATGATAGGTAGGAAAAAATGCTTACATTTGCAAAATCTGTCTGGGCTTGGGTGTCGGATGGATCTGACAGAGCATGGTGGAGGGTAACCTCCTGGCCTAGCGTTGATGGGGCAGCTATTAGAGGTCCGACGAGAGCGAATGTGCAAGCGATTTTACAATCAAACACGGCTTGGGCGGGCATCACTTGTTTAGGAGGTTTCGGCAAGCGACCATATTGTATTACTGTCGACTTCACAGGGGCCGCATTATTAGCCCTTGCTCTCTTACTGGGTGGCGGCGACGGGCATTCTTCACAATTTGCCTTAAAGAAGAGAAAAAAGTTAGTATCCAAATAATTCCCCCCCTTTTTTAAAAGAAGGAAAATTAGTATCACCATCCCCACGAACCATAATTTTGTCTAGAAAAGAATTTATCACTAAGGAAGCCCCCCCCCCCTACGCTATTATTTTCAGTAAAGCAAAAAATAAAAATATACTAAACTCAGAAATCAAACTTTAATTAATAAAAAAAAGGCTTATTCATAGACATTCCAGCCCCCCTTACTTTTCATGCAAACACTTTGTTTTAATTTTACAATAATGGTGATAGAATTGAGGCATGCCCCCCCCCCCTTTCACCAATGTCCTAAATATATTGTTAGTAATTATTTTTGGAAATAATCCCGTTTCACCGGTTCTCCTGCAAATACAGGTTACGAATCCACAAGCTTAATAACCAGCAATCTCTTTTTGCTTAAAACTTTTTTAATTTGATAAATAGAAAAAAAAATCCTTTGTATCGTTGAACCATTTTGTTTAAATCACTATCGGACAGTATCAAAAAGCATTACAAGCATTTGTGACATATCAGCGGTTTAAGTCATTGCAGAAAATTGTTTTTATGTCATTCAAGCGGCAGTGGTGGCTTAAATGGAAACAGTTTATTAATAGCTATGGTATAGACATAAGTTGATTCTCACTTTTTGATGGGCTTACAGAAAGAATAAATTTAGCGAAAAAGAGAGAAATATTTCTATTGGCAAGAATTATACCTGTAAAATCAGAGTGGGGCTGGGAGGGGTGTTATGTTTATGTAATAAAAAGAACATATTTTATGTTTTCTAGTGACTATAAAGAGTGCATTGTGGTTAGGTTTGTGGGGGGGAGGGGGCACGTACCTAAATATACTAGAGGGTGACCAAGAAAAATAATTTTATTTTGAAAATAAAAAATGAAAATGTACTCACATTGCTAATTGTGGTTGCCAAAGCTTCAAGCTCATCAATAACATTTAGTGGTCTATCCCTTGTCAGGTTACTTTACTTTCAGATAATTTAATCACAATGCATGCCCGTTATATACGAAATCTCAAGGGCGAATTGTTATGTAACTGGGGAAAACCATATGTAACCAGCTCTCTGATTGGCTGAGAAGGGGGATGTATCCGACTCACTGATTGGCTGAGAAGGATGCATGTACTTCCGGTTTCCTATTCCTGGACACCATGACATTCATCCCTAGCATGCACTTGTCCAAAACAACAATAATAAATAAATCCCTCAGGCCTAAAGATCAAAGAAGCCATGTTTGTTTCTTAATTCCCCCTTCGTGAACCAATAATTCCCCCGCCGATTATGTAAATCAAGTTCTCAGGTTAGGTTAGCCTAAAGATTAAAGAAACCATAATGTTTCTTAATTCCCGTTTCGTAAATCAATAATTTCCCCGCCGATTATGTAAAACAATTTCTCAGGTTAGGTTAGCCAAACAACAATGAAGCCATGTTTGTTTCTTAATTCCCCTTTCGTGAACCAATAATTCCCCCACCGATTATGTAAATCAATTTCTCAGGTTAGTTTAGCCAAACAACAATGAAGCCATGTTTGTTTCTTAATTCCCCATTCGTGAACCAATAATTCCCCCACCGATTATGTAAATCACCCCAATGTCATTACACCTGGACAAACAACAGCAAATAAATCGACCTTGAAACATCCATCAAAGTGAGAAAATTCCTGTTTTTCCATTCTCACTGACACTGAACCATAAATTGATGTTGACATCCATCAAAGTGAGAAAGTTCCTGTTTTTTCATTCTCACTGACAAAAACCATAAAACAGACGTAAATTGTTGTTGAAATCCATGAAAAACATCAAATAAATTGACCAACACCCATAATCGTCCATGAAAACATCCATCAAAGTGAGAAAGTTCCTGTTTTTTCCATTCTCACTGACAAAAACCATAAAACATACATAAATTTCTGTCGACATACATAAAAGTGAGAAAGTTCCTGTTTTTCAAATTCTCACTGACAAAAACCATAAAACAGACATGAATTGATGTTGAAATCCATAAAAAACATCAAATAAATGGACCAACCCACATAACCGTCCAAGAAAACATCCATAAAAGTGAGAAAATTCATGTTTTTTTAAGTGAGAAAATTCCTGTTTTTTCATTCTCACTGAGAAAACCATAAACCACGTGGTGGGCGTGGGATCAATTGAGGCCTTTCTACTATCATATCACCTAAACTTCAAAAAAAAAAAATTAACCAGTCAATGTATTAGTGGACATGAAGGCACACTACCATTTAACTTTTTTCTTGCCAAATATCTATCGCTCCCCCCGTTCCAGGGTGTCCTTCCCCCTCTAGGAGACGCTTTTACGGTGGCATTTTTACTTCAATTTCTTAAAATTCATATCCTTCAATTTTCACTAATACGAATTCGAATTTTAAAGCTGGTCTTCCAAAAGGCTTACTCTTACAACTTGAAAATTTTTTAACACAAAACAAAAACTATTTGCTCTCCCGTAGACTGGGTGTCCTCCGTCCACAATAAACCCGTTCTTGCGTTGGCACTTTTTTCCTTATTTTTTTCTTTTTTTTCAGCCCTTTTTAAGACCAACCTTAATCAACAAAAAAAAACAAAATACAACCAACCCATCAACAAAAAAACAAAAATAACCTTAATAACGACATTGCATGAGGGCACAGAACTGAACAGAATCTTGAACCATGTCTCCTACGGACGAGGAGGCCACCCACGGCGGGACTGGTCCTTCCAGCTCAAGTGCGTGTACCCCTCGTCCCCCATTCGCTTGAGTTCTTGATATAATTTTATGAGTCTCGAATGCATTCCGAAATCTTGGGCAGCGGAAGCGATGAATATCATCGGAAAACTTGTTATGCTCAGTAGAAGACTTAGTGTTTATACTTGTGCTAACCGAGCTTAGTTTGATTTACTGAAGCTCATTTGTCCAGTTTCTTAGGGTTGTCATTTGAGCTGTGATTATCGAGATGATTACTGAAACGTACCAATAAATATCTGAGAAACCAGTTATTTTTTTAGTTGGTTAAATTACTTAGCGCTTTTTACTAATAACTCGGTAGTAACAGTTTTTCTGACTGTTGCTTTACAGTACACCCAAAGGCCTGGGTTTAATACCAAGAAAGTTGGATTCTAAGTACATTCGGGAAAAAGGGATCTGTGTTTCTTCTGGATTATTTCGTGTCAAAGCAGCAGATTCCATTTTTTTTAGTATAATTAAGAATCCAATATCCAAGGGTGAGTCTTGGCACAGCCACTAAACAGAAAAGCAGGTATGATAAAAGGGAAAGGGACGTTTGAAGACGTGATAAAAGGCAACTTTTACCACTGGCCAAGCCATATTGAATAGGGCTGAGAAGCGTGACGTCAATTCTTGGGTGGGAAATTCAAATAACGATGAAACGTGGATGCGTAGACACGTTTTTTCGGAACTTTGGCGAATTTTTTTGACCTAAAATACTTGTCATAGAACCTACTAGTCCACCAGAACGTTTTCACATCGAAATAATACTAGGAATATTGACAATCAGTTGTTAGTTGCAACCAGAAACCACGTTTTACGGTACTTTGAATTTTGCACCTTGATTTTTACGTCATCACCGCGCAGCCCTATGTTGTATAGCTTAAAAACCGTGTTCCGGGATTTTTTTTGAAATTTCAGGATTTTTTTTTTTGAAGAAAAATCGGAATTTTATTTTTGAGCTGCTGGCAACGCTACATGTGTGATAGGAAGAAGTGACACCATCAGTGCCATCGTAGGGTGACCTAGTTTTTGCATGGATATCAACAACTTGCAGTCCTCCGTTCTTCTTCTTTAGGTACATATCAGTTGTTTTCAGTCGGGGGCTCTTTTCCTTGCCAAATAAACCCGTAAATGATTTTTTCCAAGTTTTAAAAGATCGCTTTTGAAGATGCTGAAATATTTGACAGATACCGAATAACAGGCAAGCTGTATATATTTACATATTGTGCCCTTTGGAATATGCCTCCAGCGTGCCTCCGGAGGCATGCCTCCGGTGTGCCTCCGTGCCTCAATCCTCCAGGTGTCCATCAAAATGCCCAGTTGTTAACCCCTCGTATAATCCACATAGTATAATCCATCTAGCTTCAAGGCTTTTATATGAAGATTATACTATGTGTATTACTATGTGGATTACTATGATTACTACATAGGTTACTATATGGATTATACTTTCGTATAATCCACATAGTATAACTCATGTAGCTTCAAGGCTTTTATATGAAGACATAAAGACATTTTCTTCGAGAAAAGCACATAAAGTTAATTTTTATTCTACAAGATAAGATTGATTATGGTTAATCTAAATTGTATGTGTGCTATGTCACTAATAAAATGTTGTTACATGGAATCTTAGAGTTTTTCTTGAACCTTATTTTACATGTTAGGGTAACATAAAAAATATATTAATGATTGAAAATCAATTATATAAATATGCAATGCGTATATTCTTTAGAGAAGTAATATTACCATAATCTGATATATATAATGGGTTTGTTGACCGTGGAGCACCAAATGCCATCAATGCCCCGACCGTTGCAGGTCTAGATCCGTCCCTGGAACAATGTAATCACGACTTACTACAATTAGGTTCACTTGATGCTGGGTTACGTTTGATACTTTACATAAAATCTCGTCTTCGTTATTACTCTTTATTGGTGTTGCGTAAATTGATTAGCGGTTACGATACAATCCAGACACATATTGATGTGGATTGGGGGATTAGAGGTGAGTTCCAACCCTCCAGATAATGTCGCTTCAGACTTTGGATTTTACGGATTTTTGACAAATAAGTAATGCCTTTTTGTCAAGGATGAACTTGCAGCCTTCATCGTTTTAAGTCGACGCCGTCAAAAATAAAATATAAATTGACCCTGCGCCTATGCCTGCTGCATCTCTTCATAGGCCTGCTTTTAGCAAAAAGGTCTGTTTACAGAGGTTTGACGTTCCAAGTTTGTATTTGATATACAATCAATATAGAAGGAATTAGTGATCAGATTAAAGAGATTCGTAGGACTTATAGGATTTCTTATCAATCCTATGATAATCATAGGATTATCTATGATTATCATAGGATTATCATAGGACTTATGAATCAAGTTTTAAGAAGTTAATCTTCATCTTAGGTGATTTACATTCCAGTTAGTTATTAAATTTTGTTTCATTGTGCTCCCTGTAAATAATTTTATATACCTTTGCCTAAATGGTTTCAATTTAAACAAAAAAAGTTTTTTTTCTATTTCTTTCTTTTTCCTGTTTTCTATATCTCTATTTTTTCAATTTCTTTTTTTATACTTTCTATATCTCTATTTTTTCTTTTTTTATTCTATTTTCTTTTTTTTTCAAAGTCATGTTTTTCATTCCGCCCAAAACCTCCTACGCTATTGATGTTAATTAAGAATATATGTTCGGGAAGCGTGTATATCCAAAAATTAAAGATAAGGTAAGATTTGTTAATATTTAATTAATCATACAATGAATACATTGTGATAATCCCCGAAGTCTTCTAGGCCTGTAAAAGAGGGGTACTTGTAATGTACAATTATGATTTTTGTAAGCACAAATTATTTCCTCATTGAGTTACATTTGTAAATTATTGGACCTTAGAGGGGTAAGCCCCCAATCCTCTTCTAAATGATATCCCCGTCTGTGCTTTCCCTTGTGGCTACATATTTTATGTCTTTTTTTCTTTTTTTAATTTTTTGAAAAAAATTCTTTTTTTACAGAGATGAAAAATAATGAAGAATCTGGTCAGTACGCATTGACAAGCATGATTCAGTCAGTGTCAGTCAAGATGTAAAATTGGCGTTTATATCAAGTGGAAAATTTAACCTAATCGACTCTAGTCACTAGTAATGTTTCTGTTATTTCTGTGCTGGGGACTTCTCAAAAAGGAAAAATGTATATTGTATGTGGTATCAGTGGCGCCAATCGGGAGAGATCAGAGGCAGTTTTCCCCTAATTTTTTTTCTCCCCTCTTCTATGTTTTTGAAAATAGCTTTTTTATGTTTTAATTGAAAAAATTCGAAAAACAACAAAATTGCCCCTCTCTACATATTGAAAAACTTTTTTATATTCTCATTTAAAAATTATAAATGTCCCTCCTCCCTAATTTTTTTGTGAATTGGTGCCCCTGCATGGTATGTATATAATGTATATTATATTGTTGACATCCTTACTTTCAATTAAACATGTTGGCTTTTTCACTATTGAATCTCCGGCTTATTTAGGAAACGCCGCCTTTTTTTCGATATTCCCATAAGAAAAACTATCTTTTTTAATGGTATTGGTATGTAATAGATAATAGGCGAAGAATACATATTCTGAAGAAGACGAAGAATCATACAATTCTGTACGATTAAATTGTTTACTGAGCCGTGATTTTTTTTTTTCCTACAAAAAAGTAAATCATAAAAAGAAAAGATGAAAAGAAAAGAAAGTTTTTTAAGAGTATTTGTCGGATTTAACCTAGAAAAGCCCTTGTTGAGTCCATTTGTATTTTTTATGGTCTTAATAAATTAAACGATTATAGATAGAAAAACAGCACAGATCGATAAATGTAACTACATTCTTAGACCACACTGGCTATACATGACAAATGAAACTCAGAGAGGAAAGAAAATAACAAAATAAAAAATAAAGAAAAGAAAAAGAAACCAACGAAAATCAAACCTTAAACTTCGAAACTTCGAAAAGTTTGATTTTCGTTGGTTTCTTTTTCTTTTCTTTCTTTTTTGTTTAGCCCTGAGGTCGATTTGGCGGAGGTCCGATTCAGAATATACGTTTTTTTTTCTTTTACCATGGATCGCAAACGGCAGACAAAATCTTAGTTTTTCACCTTTTTTTTATTTTATTTTTCATTTTGTTACTGTCTTTCCTCTCTGAGTTTCATTTAGCGATAAATGTAAAGAGAACAAATAGAAATCTAGAAAGATAGAAATAAAGAGAAAACTGTGTAGAGAAGGGGTGACAAAACAAATGCAAAACTTGGGAATAAAATTCACTGAGATAAAGTATAAGAAAAAAAATCATAAGAAAAGTGCATAAACACTCTTTGTGACTTCAAGCTTTTCTAATCAAACCACTCCATTTAATAAAACGAGTTTTTAAATGAAAGTAAAGACCCACATTATAATTTAAAATGAACAGAAGCTATTCTATATGGGACCCTATGTGCTAACTGAACTAGGGCTTAACTGAAGGCATTTTACAGTTCGAAAATGTAGCCACTCCGTAATTGTAGATATTTTATTCTACGACTACCTTTCAAAACACTTCAACTGAGACTGTTGTTGTTCTAAGCAAATGCAAATATATAGGCCCTTCGATTAGCGAGGCACTGTAAAAAAAACAAAAAAAAAACAGCTTGTTATTACATTCCTTTTTTTTTATTTACTCTTCACATCGATAGGGAAAAAAAACAACAAAAAACAGACAGCATAAAGCAGAGGTTCTCAAACTTATTTAGACACTATACCCATTTTTACACACAAAACATTTTAGGTACCCCTTCTCTGTTACCAGTACTAAGTAAACTATAGCTAAAATATAAATAAAATTGCCAGTCCTAGAGTTAAGGTGCTCTTTTATTTTTTTCTTGACCGGCCGCCTACCCACTAAAGATTTTTGCGTACCACCAAGGGGTACGCGTACCACTGACAGTTTGAGAACCTCTGGCATAATGGTTGGGGATCAAAGGAAGGGCAGCCCTCCTCATATGCAGAATAATATCTCTTCATTTTGAGTTTTAATGTTGTTCTCTATTTTCATTTGAGTAACTTCTTTCTTTTTCTAGGATATCTGTTGTTTTTTTGTATTAGATTTGGTGTAATATAGATATGAGGGAAGTTCCCATTCCAACCCCCCTGGCCTTTAAGTAGAAGGCGAAAAATATTTGACTTTTGCCTGACAATGCTTCAAAAAATGAAAATTGCTCCTGATAAAGGCAGCACCTTAAGAGATTTTTTAACACATGGTCTAAAATGCAAAAGTGATTTATCACGAAATTAATTTGATATTGCTAGGAGACTATATCGTTGAAAAAAATATTACTCTTCGAGAATTGTCCCCCTCCATTTGACTTTATGCAAGTAAGCACATGAAAGATATTTTTTTGTTCTATTTTCAGGAAAACTTAGCCTACTACTTAATATGAAGAGTCTAATCTAATCGCCTAATTTTACCATGTAAATACAATTTAATTTTATAAATATAATTTTATATTCCACAATAAAAATATTTCTACAATGATAGGTGAGCCATTCATTCCTTAGCATCCATATTAAAGAGTTCGTGGTAACGGACTGTTAGTAATTAATAAAAAAAAAAACAAGCTTTTTTAGCTGAAAGTAAGGAGCGACATTAAAACTTAAAACGAACAGAAATTATTCCGTATATAAAAGGGGCTGTCCCCTCCTCAACGCCTCGCTCTTTACGCTATTTTTTTTATTGTTTTAAAAAATAAAGTTGTGTGACAGAGTCAAACTTTAGCGTAATTTTAGCGCGTATCCATTTAATAAATAAATGGATACAAAGAATAAGACAATGCAAAAAAACTGAAGAAACAAAAATTCAAATGCGGAGACTGGGAGGTTTTGGAATTGCAATAATTGTGCAAAATTGCAATCAGTCCAAAAAGGGACATAAATTGTCTGAGATATTATCGCAATAGAAAAAAGACTGAGCTTCCTTAGGAACGTATAGGGACAAAGAGGCAAAGAGGCCTAGGGGAGAGCTATAGCAACAAACAGCGCCAATGAGCGCAGAGACTGGACCTTGGAGGTATGTCTTTTGATTCCCTCTCTTCCCATTGCGCCTTTAAAAAATAGAGATTTGAAGTCTGATGTTTGCATTAAAAGAGTCATTTGCCCCCTTGAGTAGCCCCCCAGGTTGCCCCCTTGATTTTGTCCTCTTGCTTCCTTACCTCTTTCTCGGGAGCCTCGGCTACCAGAGTAAATACAAAAAATATAATTAGAAAACTTGCACCAAATTTCTAGAAGAGCTATGATTTCGTCAAATCGTCCATTTTCATAATAAAACGACAGGGCTTGGTATGAAATTCATCCCAAAAAAGGGTAAAATTTATTCCACAAAAAAGAGGTAAATTCATTTATCAGTTTCTTTAGTTTACTTTTTAGTCTTAAATATTTTTTGTTGAAAACCAAGGTAGTTTCCATGGTAGTCAAATGGAATTTTTTGCCAAGATTTTGATAGGTCCCTAGACTTAGGGATAATAATAACAACTCTTAACTTATGTGGAATCGCGGATCGAGACCCTGCCTTGAATCTATTGCCCCTTCCCCCATAGAAAGAATCCTCCAAATTTTATTATTTTGGCAAAACATCCCTAAGCTTCTCACTTTCAAAGCCAATTGATGTTCTGCCACGGTGTTTGTTTTTCTATCAAATAAACATATGCTTTCTTTCTCCAGCTTGTTTCAGCTAATTTATGCGTGTTTTCTGCTCTCCGCTAGCTATAAAAATGTCTAAACTAAGTATTTATTATCAGTCCACCCCTCTTAGATAAAACAAATGCCTTAGATAAGGCAAATGCCGGATCAAGTCCAGGCCTAGGTTCTCAAAAAATGTAAAACGCAAGAAACCTGGGATAGAGTTATCGTTCTGGGATCCATATTGTTCGTGTGATTCATTGAAGTTCCTTTTTTAACAGCTTTCCATTACATAGCCCATTGATTTCACTCGCTGTATGACGCTTGATTCATGCCCGCTGTATGACGGTGCTCCGAGAATGTCGTTGGCACCACTTCTGAAGATCCAGAATAGGGCAGGTTCACTGGTTCAGTCGTTCTCCATAACTTTCTTCAGTCTGTTAGCGAAAGGTTTGATGAAGCATCGGTGGCTGTTTCATACAAGTACATAAATTCATCTGCTTCTCTAGAATTTTCTCGTATTGTCCCCCCCCCCCCAACTGTCCAATTGGCAAGACCGAAGATAAGAACTTGAAGAAGAGCTCAGTTTGATGTTGCGCTTCAATTTGGAATGATCTTCTTGGGTACGTTATCCCTAAGAATTTCTCTGCCAACTTCTTAAAAAGAAGGTTCAACGGTCATCTAAAACCTCGTGATGGAGCGATGTAAAATACTAGTGGCAAATCTTATGTTTAAATGTATATTGCCCGCGCTTTTAGGAATAGGAATGACGAGATACTAGCTCTATTACATTCAGGTAATTATTACTTTGGATTTTCAGGGTCACTTAAAGTTCAATACTGCATCAAAGCCCCCCCCCCCCTTATGCCCCTAATACCTGGATATAAGCCCTGTGCCAAAAGCTACGTCAGCTTACTGATCATTTGTATTCTGCTTTGCACATCTTTCGATAACAGTGCAGTTCATCTCCTCTCCCAAATGAAACGCTACGGCAGCAAAATTCTTACTTCCTTACATTTAGAAAAAGTCTATTGATTGAATATCAAAAGTTGTTTGCGGCTTAACCGCATCCCAGCCCCCATTCACAGCTTCCTCCCCTAATTCCTAAATACAGCTCAAGGTTATATACCATTCCGAGTCTGCTGGTTGGAATTAGGACTTATTTCTCATCAATTATTCGCTAATAATGCAAAATAATTACAATTTAACAAAGAAAACTACAAAAAAGAAACTTTTATCCAATAATAAGGGATATATACTATATATATATATATATATATATATATATATATATATATATATATATATATATATATATATATATATATATATATATATATATATATATATATATATATATATATATATATATTAATTTAGTGAAGTAAGAATGTTTATTATTGTAGTGTTTACTTCAGAAAAGAGGATGATCGACATAATTTTTTCGAGAAGCATTACTAACGAATATTACCAAAGCGCTTTTTTTTGTATTTCTTATAAATAATTTTTTCGACTTGAGGATTCTGTACAGGAGAGGGGAGAAGAAGTAAAATATCCTGGACCCATTTATGACTTTAATCTAAAATTAAAGTTAAGAAATAGTGTTCCTCTTAAAAAAGATTTAAATTTTCAGTATTTCTGCTGATTCTGTATAATGTTGTCTGTCAGTTTCAGTGGCAGATCCAGAGGGGGCAAGGGGGGGGGGGTGCCCCCCCTAGCGTAGTCTAAAGTAGTGTAATTTACTTAATTAACTTGAGTTTGCGTTAATTAAACTTGCTCCTAACGCAAGTTTATCGGATCAACCTATTTTGCGCCCCCCCCTAAATTTTTTTTTTCAGATCAACCTATTTTGCCTCCTCCCCCCCTCTTCTAAAAAAAAATCCTGGATCCGCCCCTGGTCAGTTCGACCTAAACCAAAATAGCAACTATATTCAGGATGTTTTCCAAAAATCTATTGAAAGAAACATAAATAAGAAAACCAAAATTTACAGCTTTGACAATTATTTTGACATTACACTTGCATTTATATTGTTGCAACTGTAATTAAAATAACTATAGCTTCCTCAACTCTGTTATGTTTTATGTGTTGAAAGTTCAACATAGAATTGAATTACGGTTAAAACTATAATAATAACCTAGCAAAAACAAAATTCGTGATTCCATACTTAGTGGAAGTTTAACCTTAATTTTAGGGGAATTTTAAAACGTTAAAAGAGCTTAGCTTGGGCAATGATTCAGGATAGTAAATGATGAATTCAAAAACATTAATTACTTTCTAGGGACTTTTTGCAGATAATGTGTTTTATAAGGACTGAAAAAAATCTCGAAAATATTAGCACCCACAAGATGAGAGGAAATAAGAGGCTTGAGACCCCAGGGAGGGGGAGGGGTCCCCAGGTCTTCTCTCCCTTCCCCAAATCCAAAATTTTCCTGGCATTTTTAAAATCAAATCATCGAAAAAAGTTTTTATCATTATTGCCCCCCGCCAGAGTCGCCTACGTGTCTGGGTGGAGACATTTGGATCCAAGTGTTTCTTTCCCCTTCCAAGAAAAAATGAACCAATTTTTATGAATTTCCTAAGCTGTGATGGCTTGTAACAGTGCCGTATCCAGTATTTTTTTTAGGGGTGGAATTTTTCTGAGGGTGTTTTAAACAAAGAAACTAAAAAAACGCATTGAAAATTTTTTTATATGTGTTTTTTTTTTGTTTCTACGAGTCGGACAAACATTTTTTTTTGGGGGGGGAGGGTTAAAACCAAACTACCCCCCCCCCCCCCTAGGATACGGCTCAGCTTGGCAAAAATACTAGCTTCTCTGTATCAACTGCTCATCATTGCCTGAAGGCCTTGATTTTCGAAGATTTTTTCGTTGGGTTGTATCAAAATTATGAAGTTTTTTTAGGCCGATGCAACATTTCCATACTACCACGTCGAATCATGAAAATACACGAGGCAAAGTAATTAGTCAAATTTGAGAGCACTTTTTGTCCGTAGAGATTCCAAAATTAACAATTTGTTGATTTCAAAAGACAATTACACCTTCACAGGAAAGCTAGAACTACTTAAGCTATTTGGTACCATATGTTTTAAGCTTACCTTTTGCTAGTCCTTTACCCACGTTTCTTTTCTTCAAATTTGTATCCGCTATAGCCAAAAACTCCAGAGCTGCATATGGAAGTGTTCTTCATTAATAATTGATGACTGTGTCTCATTGTCAATGTCATTGGTACTTCAAGAGTAAAATAAGAGCTGGATACGCTAAGTGGTCCCTAGTGGTGGGTGACTTTATCGACCACGATCGTAATACCCAACCCCCGACCTATCAAATCTGTGGTCTTCTTTCCCCATCTAACGATCCATGATACTTTCCAGCCAATTGGACAACTGACAACAAATATTCCCCCCTTTTTCCGCTATAAAACCAATCTGTCATTAGTTGGTAATTAACATAATCTATGGCCCCCGTCCCAGGGTATAGAGGGGTCGTGTCATCTATGGAGGTATGTTTGTTGAATTTTCAAGTATTCTGAACAAAATTGCTATCCAAAAGTTTTTATTTGATATCATGAAGAGCACGGGAGAAGCCAAGAAGCAAGAAAGGGCACGTCAAGTAACTATTTACCTCCCAATCACTTTCCAATCTCAAAAAGCACACCGAAACTTTCAATTCCCGCTCGAATGAGCCTCTCTCCAATGTCTACGACCATCACTTCCATATAAAGTGTCCGGGAAAAAGGGAAAGAAGTCAATTATCAGACAGTTTTTTTTGTACCAAACTGCTAGTAAAGATCGAAATTTGTCTGTGGAACTGAAGCTCTAAAAACCAAAATTTGATAGCAATAAATACATCAAAAGAGGTTCCTTTTTACACTCATTCAATACATAAAAAACTAGTTGAATTTAAAATTCCGTATATTTGTTATCAGTGGGATCAATTTCACAGTAAAGTCTTTCAAACGGCGTGAAATGGAGTTGTCAACGAGGTAACATCTTTTTTGGTAGACAGCCTGCTCGTGTGCCTCTGCTTGTCCACTCATTTTTGGATTGTAGTGTTTTGCTCTGGCAAACCACCCAGCGGTTGATGTTCCTCTCCGTCAGAGCTTGAGAATGGTAGGTTTCACAAGGAGCCAAATCCTACCCCTTTTGGGGTCACCACCACCCCTGCTGAGGTTAAGTATGAGGTTTGTAACCACTTCTTATCATATGAAGCAAAGCATGCCAAAGGAATTCTTATCTCTGATGTTTAGGCTAAACATACATACAGGTTACAGTCACCAAGTTTTCAAACCAAAGAAAAAATTGCCTGGGACTGGACTTCCTTCCAATAGAGGACCAAATGCGCGTCTTATGTCCATTGTTACGAATAAGTTTACTATAGCCAACTGCAATAAGCGTGGTCTCCGATCCAAGTTGGATCACCTTCAGTATTTGATGAATGAGCTATCCCCTTCTTCTAAATTCGAGACCAACCTAAACTCTGGCGTCATTGATATTGAATTCAATATTCCTGGTTTCCTTTGCTAAAGCCTGATAAAAAAAAAAAAAAAAAAAAAAAAAAAAAAAAATCCAAAAACCCCGACTTTATGTGTAGGCAAAATTGCGGTGAACCTAGAAAATAATTTCTACTTTACACCGCTACAGATTCCTAGCAAAAAGGGGCCCTTTGGGTGAATATAAACATACCAAACAAATATTTTGTCATCGTACAATCAGGGGCGCCATTTGGGGGGGGGGGGCAGGGGGGGCCATTGCCCACCCTAATTTTTCTGGGGGGCCCAAGCTTCCTCCCAAAAAGGCCTTTTTTTTCAAAATATACAGGAACAAAATTACAATTAGCAATTAGTCAAAATTTTGAAACTGCTACATTTATATGCAGATTAACTTAGATAATAGTGAGATTAATAGTACAACTGGGTCGTGCACAGGGTTGCAAACTGGACATATTTTATGTCCAAAGAACATATTTCTATGTGCCTGGACATAATAACATAATAGGGCAAAAATTGGACACGTTTTGACATCTGGGACATAAAGTGGACACATTTTCAAAAATTATTACGTAAAACAAATTACTTTCATAAAAAAATATCATTCATCACCAAATGAGTGCTAAGACTTATATCTACTTATTTAGAAGATGGAAGGACATCTCAAGCGTTCTAGAAGAGCATGCGAAAAGTGACCGCCACAGGGACGGTGCAGTTTCGTGGACGAAGTTCAAAGCTATACAAGCCAAGGAGATGCAACCCATCGCATCTGTCTTGTCAACGGACAGGAATAAGGAGATGAATGAACACCGGGAACACATAAAGGCTTTACTGAAAGTAACGGCCCTACAGGGGCGACTGGGTACAGCCTTTCACGGCCACGATGAGACTGAATCTTCGGCAAACAAAAAACATTTCGTCGAAACTTGCAATCTTCTCGCCGAGTATTCTCCCAGGCTTTTTAACAGGATACAAGGACGATACGGCCATTATACGTCCAACGAATACCAGAACGATCTAATTTCAGTGGTCGGATCAAGGCTTCAGTCTACAATAGTGCAAGAAGTTAAGCGTGCCAAATACATTGCTGTTCTTGTCGACGAGACAAAAGATAATTTGAAGAAAGAACAGCTCGCCATTCTTCTGAGGTAATTCGACGAGGGAAAAGTACTAGAAAGACCAATAGGATGCTACCAAATGAAAAGCCTGGATGCTGTGAGTTTAGCCAGCTTCATTCACGACACAGTGGCGAAACTTGGTCTTGACTGGAACTATTGTGTTGCTCAGTGCTACGACGGAGCAAACGGGATAAGCGGGCCCTTCTCTTGTGTTCAAGCGCGACTGAGAGCGAAAGTGCCACAAGCAACATACATTCATTGCCATGCGCATAGACTAAATTTGGTCATTGCAAACTGCGTTGAAGGTGTTGGGACTGTTGCCTAATTTTTTTCGTGAGTCCAAAATCCACAAACCTTCATTTCGTACATCAACACCAGACATCAGCTTTTAGTTGAATCCCAAAAGGCTAATCAAATGCCAGTCCTGGACTTAGAAAGGAGTGCTGTGACAAGATGGTCATACTGGTACCGATAAATATCGAAGATAAGGCTCCGATATGAATGTGTTCTGGCTGTACTGTCTGCAGTCAGCGAGGGAGCTGATAGTGAAGCTCGAGCAGAAGCAACTGGGCTCCAGAGAAAAATGGAATCTTACACAGTTATATTCCAGTTGCTCTATATGGAAGCAATTCTGAGGACGACAAACTCCCTTTCTGAGCAGCTTCAGGCAGTTGATCTGGTAATATCTAAGTCCCACACCTTGATTCAAGCAATAAGGAAGGAAATAGCTGAACTGCGCTCTGACACTTCATTTGCATCGCTTTTGGAGAAGGCAAAAGTGTTTGCTGAGGGCCTTGAAATTGAAGTACCTGACATGAATGGAACCGCGACAAGATCCTCCTCTGTCGGTCAGAAGGGACGACCTAGAAGAATCCAAAAAATTATCAAACACCTGAAAGAATTCATGACCACTTCGACTTTAGGAAAACACTTTGTTGGATCCGACAATAGAGCTCCAACTCTAGCGGAAAAACTGAAAAGAGAATACCTGGAGATTGTAGATCGTTTGACTTTGGAATCCGACACATAGTTTACAGAAAACCTTCCAGTGCTCAGTACACTCGAAGCTCTGTTCCCCAGCTCTACCAAGTTCATGGATGCAGGGCTCCTCAAGCAATTCTCTGAACTTTATTCTGAAATGCCAAGCGGTTTTTGCTCGAGGAGGAGGCAAAGCCGAAGAACTTCATGGACATCATCGATAATATCGAGAAATTTCCAGTGGCCTATTCAGAAATTATCAAAGTTCTTCATATTGCTGCCTTACTTCCTGTCACGACAGCCAGCAATGAACGCTTGTTTTCTGGGCTGGAAATAGTGAGGAACTATCTGCGCTCGACCACAGGAGACGATCGTCTTAGTCACCTGCTTTTGATCTTTGCGGAGAAGGATTTAGTTAAAAACTCGGATTTCGACCAGCTTGTTGACGACTTTGCGAAGATGAAATCACGGCGGTTCCCCTTGTTGCCTTGAGTGTTCACTGATCTGTTTCAAAATTTTGTTGTATTTTTTGATTTTGTAAATATACTTGATCGAGCAAAGTTTTGCATCGTCATAGCCGGAGCGTGACTCCGACTTAGACTAACGTATGAAGCGAGAAGCGAGCTGAAGAATTCGGCTACAGAACATACTTTAGTCAAAGCGTGAGTTTTTACAGAGGTTCGGCTTTCGTCAAGTTATAGGTTCGGAAAAGTGGAAGATTCCCAAACGGCTGTTTTTTTAAGATCGCACATACCGCTTCCGCTTTCTTCAGATATCTGGGCTTTTCCGAACCTATGGTATAAGAGCGAAAGAAGGAAAGGCAAAGCAATTGAGACCATTTCCTTAATTTTTACGGTAACTCCCACGGAAGGCAGTTTTTTTTCGGATAAAGCTAGAGGCAATTTTTTTTTTATACAAGCCTGCTTCGGGGCCCATGTCGATTGCTTGCCCACCATAAGGTTTGGCTGAAATGGCGCCTCTGCGTAAAATGTACAAGCCACCAAAGACAAGAATCACTGAAGATTCTGAGGATTGCTCGGAATTTTTGAAGCGAAAATTACCAAAAGCAGGAATAATTATCCAAAGGAACTTTAACATCTATCATCGTCAGTGGTTGAAAAAACATAAGACTGACATGGAAGACAAAGCTCAGATAGACCCAAGCCTTACATATGTTCTAGATCAGCTTGCTGAATTCGACGATTACATTGACTCTCTTGCATCATCTCGGCTCAATCTTTTCTTGACAGTTCATTCGGATTCTTTTGTTGTTGAAAATTATTCCTTTGTCAGTGATCATGTGGAAGCTTTAGCTTGTCCCCCTGTCAGAGATAACGCTGTAGCGTTGCCTATAGTAAAGGCCATACGGCTCCAATGTTTTATTATTTACTATTTATCTATATTTTTTTCCCAGAGGCACTTCATCAGGAAGGGGTCGTCGTAGAAGCTTCAAAGGGGGCTCATTGGATTGGAAATCAAGAGTTCTAGTGCCCTTTTTAATAGTCGAAAATGATTGGAGGGCAACTAGCCCCCCCCCACGCCCATCATTCCCCCAAACACATCCAATCAAAATTTTGAGATAGCCATTTTTGTTCAGTGCAGTTGATTTTTAGATTGAAAATATATTTTTGAGGAGGACACTCCCCCAAATCCCTCAGGGCAAGGGTTTTAAGTTACGTCCTGGGGGCATATAAGGTTCTTATAGAAAGCGTTGTCATAGAAACTTCAAAACAGGCTCATTCGATTGGAAATTAAAGGGCTAGTGCCCTTTTTAATAGTCGAAAGTGGTTGGAGGGCAACTAGCCCCCCTCCCCCACGCCAATCATTTCCCCAAACACATCCAATCAAAATTTTGAGATAGCCATTTTGTTCAGTGTAGTTGATTTCCAGATAGAAAATAAATTTTTGAGGGGGATACTCCCCCACAACCCTCAGGGCAAGGGTTTTAAGTTATGCCCTGGGGGCATATAAGGTTTTTATAGAAGGCGGTGTTGTAGAAAATTCAAAAAAGGGTCATTTGATTTGAAATTCCGAGAGATAGTGCCATTTGTAATAGTCGAAAGTGATTTGAGGCAACTAACCCCCTCTCCCGCCCACCTTTTCCCCAAACACATCCAATCAAAATTTTAAGATAGCTATTTTATTAAATGTAGTCTTAAGTTCTGTAAATTAGGTCTTTGAGGATTACAACTCCCCCAAAGCCCTCACGGCAAGGGTTTTAATTTAAGGATTTACTCACTCCTTCATATTAATTCTTATGGAAGGGATGCTCGTATAAACTTTAGAGAGGGCTCATTTGATTGAAAATTGAAAGTTCTTCTTCACTTTTTAAGAGTCAAAAGAGATTAAAGGGCAACTAGCCCCTCTCCCTCCTCCACGCCCTAAATGCATCAGATAAAAATTTTGAGATAGACATTTTGTGAAAATAGTTCAAAGTTCTGATAACAAAAAACTCCGGTGTCGACACAGCCCACCAGGGCCCAGGGGTTGGCGTTGTAAGTTATGCCCTGAAACTTCAAAACAGGCATAATCAATTCAAAATTCTGAAGGCTAGTGCCCTTTGTAATAGTCGAAAGTGATTTGAGGGCAACTAACCCCCCTTTGACGCCCAACGTTTTCCCAAACATATCCAATCAAAATTTTAAGACAGCCAGTGTATTAAACGTAGTTTTAATTTCTGGAAGTTAGGTCTTTGAGGATTAAAACTCCCCCAAAGCCCTCAGGGCAAGGGTTGTAATTTAAGGATTCTCCGAATCCTTCACATTATTTCTTATGGAAGGGATGCTCGTATAAACTGTAGAGAGGGCTCATTTGATTGAAAATTGAAAGTTCTTGTTCACTTTTTAAGAGTCAAAAGAGATTGAAGGGCAACTAGCCCCTCTCCCTCCTCCACGCCGTAAATGCACCAGATAAAAATTTTGAGATAGACATTTTGTTAAAATAGTTCAAAGTTCTTATAACAAAAAACTCCGGTGTCGAGACAGCCCACCAGGGCCCAGGGGTAGGCGTTGTAAGTTATGCTCTGGGGCATAACTTATTAAGGGGGGTTCATAAATTATGGGAAGGGGTTTTGAATGGGGAGAACACATAGGAAATCTATTATAATTATCCAATTATAAGGTTAAAATACTTACTCTGTGATAGATGCAAACTTCTATTAAGGTCAATTCCAAACAGTCATGATCCCTTTGTGTCAGCAAGTGAAATGGTCTAAACTCCCTTATTGGAGCTATTTTTTCAGTCCATTCATTGTTGTCGATCGCTGTCCACAAGTTATGCAAGCTGTCTATTGTTCATATATAAGGTTTTTATCAAAGAGGTAATCGTATAGACTTTGGAAAAAGCCTCATTCGATTTAAATTGAAAGTTCTAGATCCGTTTTTTTAAGACAAGAATAATCGGACAGTATGCACCCCCCCCCCCCCCCATGGCAAAAAAAACTTGAAACTTTTTGCAATAAAAAAATAACAAAAATTAATTCAAAAAAAACTTTCTGAAAAATAATTTTTAAAAAGAAAATTAAAGTCCATTTTAAAATTGAGATATTGAGATACAAAAAAATGTTATATTACAAAAAAAACACGACATTAAATTACTGCTAAAGCATACATGAAATCCAACACGAATGGAAACTCAGTAAGCAAATGTAGCAAAAAACATACGACAAACAATGACATAAATATCTTACCAGAAATTAAGTCGATTAATGATTCGATTGAACATGAAAATCAAGCTTAAAACGAAAATGAATATTCTTCTATTAAAGAATAAATGAAACTTAAAACGAATAGAAATTAAATAAACAATCAATGCGAACAAACATTCAGTATATATTAATGTAAATGAATAAATAAATCTTATAACGAGTGAAACTAAGATTGAATATGCAAATCACGTTTGAATCGAATTAAAATAACTACAAAAAAGAGTTTGGGTATCGTCTCACTACAGGAGCCTAAAACCTAGTGCGTCATTGGCGCTTTACTGAAAACAATTCTTTGAAATATTTTCACTTTTGTAACTTTAAGAAATCAAAAATTAATTAAGATTTTAGGGAATAAATCTCAGCATATGTATATTAAATTGACAATGCATATTTTTTTTCAGCAAACTCATTTGAATTTTTTTTTCAGTAAAGTACAAATTATATTCTGGTTTTTAGAAAGCATAGGGGTTTTGAACCCTACTCACATTAATTTATGCTCGTTTTGAGTTTGACTCTAATATTTATTTTAATTTTTTTTCGTTTTGGGTTTCATTTATATATTGATACTGATTTGGGGTAGTTGTATGCTTGGTAAATTATATGATAGTCCGGACGCCAGGTGTTGAAAATATGAACCACACAACGACGGAATGGGGCTGCTACGAGAATTAGCCTACCCTCCACCCCCTAAATTGACCATGTGGATTCAAAAATACCAATGGCACTTGCTTGCGAGTGGTGGAACACTCCGAAACTTGACATTTTATTATATTTTGGTGTTTCATGCAAGAAAATGCATGTTCCACAAAGTTTGAGGTGCAGTTTTCCGCTCAAATAGAAAGGCCTAGAAGACATAGAATGTTTTAATAACAAAATAACAAGATTAGTTACAAAAAATGGCAGAGTTAAAAAAATGGCAAAACTATATGAGTCTTGAACAGTCTTGGAAAGTATAAACAAAATCAAATTGAATATTAGATATATAATAATAGTAATTGTTGAAAGATCCATCAGTTCAAGATTTTTTTTCACTGTAATTTTTTTTTTCACGCGCAGACTGGGATGAACTTCAAAACTACTTATTGGTAAAGCCATGGAGTAAATTTACAAGACTTAAGTTCCAACTAAAGCAGCGGCACTTTAAGAAAAAGCGATAACAGATAATATTGACCATTTGTCACATCTAAGACAGTAAAAGTCTCTTTTCGACATTTAAAAAGGTAACTAGGGTCAAAAAGACAGCCCACAAGAAATGGTGGTTGAAAACAAGCCTTACCACTTTGCTGATGATATGTCGATAAAGACCTCCGCTGCAAGGTAAAGCAAAAAAAAGGTAAAGAAAAAAAAGGTAAAGCATACGGCATTGGGGTCCCTACCGACGGCGTTGATCTCCGTTTCATGTTTTTTCATCCAGAAAGTGTAATGGGAGGGCTGGGGGCAAGCCCTCTGGTGCTTTTACACCCCCTGCCTGTTTACCTTTCCAGATTTCTCCAGGTACCCATTTAGAGCAGGGTCAACTCTGACTGAGCCTACGGAGTCACGCCACTGACCCCTGTTTCAAACCAAATAACCAGTGATACCAGGACTCGAACCCTCTTCTTCAGAGAAGAAGAAGAATTTTAAGTCTATTATTCCAACAACTTGACAAGGACGGCTCAGATTTGGCTGATTCAAGCTGACTTGGCAAAAATTGAGGTGTAGGTGGATGTGCGGCTCGTTAGGGTCAATGCGTCAAAGGCAAAAGAACCCTGAATTTTGAAAGTATGAAATGTGAAGGCTCACCCTGTTTTCATCTGTAAAGGAGAGCCAGTAACAAGAGTATATACACAAAGCACCCTTGGAGTTCGTTTCTCGTCAGATCTCTCGTGGGCTGAACACTTGTGCAAATTGATATCCTCCTCCTCAATGAAGCTAGAAGCAATCCTAAGATGGAGAATCTTTCTTCCGACGAGTCTGTTTTGACACTATTCATGTCATACAGCAGACCAGTCATAGAGTATGCTTGTCCTCTCTTTTCTGACCCAACTAGCCATACCGTTCCTCTTCAACGTATTCAAAATCGAGCAGTTCACGCAGCAACCTCCAGCAACTCTGATGCCAAACCCCTTGCTATCGATTATGGGTCATCTTGACGTGCCGATACGTCAATTAATTTCCATCAGAGGAATTTTCAAAACTCGTTTCAGAAAGAGCAAGGCGTTTGTGATCATCGCGTCTAAATATAGTTCATCAGGACTATCTTGTGATGGTATATCCAGCCAGGAATATTTAGAAATTAGTTTCGCCCAACGATCTGTCGCAACGTGGATTGTCCTCCCAGCAAAAAAACAAACAGGAAAATCCTTTTCTCAAGGTGTTCAAAAGAGGGAATAACAAACACCTCAAAAATAAAAAGTGAGGTAACTACTAGGACGGACTAGCGGCAGGTCCTGATTTTTTTCAGTCCTGACTATTGGCTCATACGTGGTGCAACACCGCACATCATTACTTGGCAATTTTCAGCGATAGCAAAGCTCGGCACCAAAAGCTGGTTTTTATTATTATAATTTTTTTAAATTTATAGTGCGGATCTTTGAGCTTATTCA
Source organism: Artemia sp. Qi Xiang Cuo (assembly GCF_049724085.1). Lineage (NCBI taxonomy): Eukaryota > Metazoa > Arthropoda > Branchiopoda > Anostraca > Artemiidae > Artemia > Artemia sp. Qi Xiang Cuo. The sequence continues at coordinate 4,102,630 of NC_142800.1, read as the reverse complement.
AGTTATTTTTCCCTTTAATCTTATTTTAACTAAATTGAAAAAAATTAATAATTTTCTGCGCTGAATTTTATGGACAGATTAAATTAAAGTCCCGCACTGAACTTTATCTTCATGTTCCAATAAAGCTGAATATTTTTAGACTTGTTCAAGATATTAAATAAATAAACCAGTTTTTTTTTTCAACTAAAAGTAGGGAGCAACAATAAAACTTATAACAGAAATTATTCCGTAAATTAGGGGAGCCACCCCTTCCTCAACTCTCACTCTTTACACTAAAATATTAAAGTTCTTTAGAAATCCTTCGCATTCAAAATCAACGGGCCTTGTGTTTGAGCAGTCTTTCTTGAGGAATTGTGACAGAAAGTCAAATTTTAGCGCAAAAAGCGATTGTTGAGGAAGGAGCAGCCCCCTCACGTGCTGAATAGTTTCTGTTCATTTAAGTTTTAATGCTATTCCTTCTTTCGATTGAAAAAACTCGTTTTTTATTTAATTTCTGACCGTTTCTTAAATCATACCAGAAAATCCCCTCCCCCACCTGTGTAAAATTTCCCTGGAAAACCAGCCCCAGAAACTTTCCTCTCCACGTAAAATTTTTCTGTGGAAAATCCTCCCGCAAAAAATACCCCTGCCCCAATAAAAAATATTGTATTTCCCAATAACAAATACTATATGTGATAACGAGCAAACTGTGTAACTTACAACCCTTCCCCAAGGGATTATAGAGGGTCATGTCATACTTAAAGACATAGCTACTGAACCTTTCAACTATGCTGAATCAAATGTCTATCTCAAATTTTGTTCTGGTATCTTTGGGTGAAAAAGAGGGGTAGGAGGGGGTCAATTGTCCTCCAATATTTTTGATCACTTTAAATGGCACTAGAACTTCTGATTTCCGATCAAATGAACTCTCTCCCGATTTTCTAGGTTCACTGGTTTGATATGATCAGCCCTGGAGAATTTAGAAGTTTGTAAACAGGAGCTTGAAACCTCTTTATTAGGATTTTCTGATATACTGAATCTGATGGGGTGATATTCATTAAGATTGCTTGACATTTCGGGGATGTTCCCCTTTTTTGAAAATTGGACAAATGTTCTCAGTCTCGTGGCTTTTGATTCGAAATACTAAACTTGATGAATCTTATATATTTGGAGTCAGCAAAAAAAGCCAACTTTTTTTACTTATACTTTATACATCAAACTTCCGTTTTTATAGTTTTGGTTACTATTGAGCTGAGTCGCTCCTTACTTACAGTTCGTTACCACGAACTATTTGATAGCTCCTGTTCTGGACTTACTGGTTTTTTAAGTATATTTTGCGGCTTTGAATTATTTGATTAATTTTGATGTGTACAACTGGAGAAAACTATGTTTTTAGTGTCAAAATTTCCTCAGCTTTAGAATTCAGCTGGTATTCAGTTTTCAATATTCCACTTGAAAATATATACATGATCTTTTGTTTATGTAGAAGATAAACCTTGTTGGATGGTCTCATATTTGTTTAAAATGAAATACAAGATACTTAGTAAGCAACCATATTTACAGATAAATCTTTGAATAGTTAAAGTATAGTTCTAAACTTCCCCCCACCCTAAGATAAATATAGGCGTAGCTAGGCGTTTAGAAAAGTGAAAGGAACTTATTGTTTTCTATTTAAATGTGGCCTTACACTCGCTTTTGAGGATTTTTCTTAGGGGGGAGGGGGGAGGAATTTTCTAAATAGGGTTCAAAGATCTTTTCAAGAGAAGAGAGGAGGTGTTTGCCCGTCCTTTTCCCTCCTAGCTATACCCATGCCAATACATACAAAGTAGACACACCCAGAAACATTTTACGAGAGGAATGTCAAACAGACCGTGATAACAAACTATATGTGAAAATCAACCTATGCTAGTACTAACCAAAACTCTAAAATAAAATAATTCTGATAAAAAAAAAGTCACTCCTGCTGTTTCTGGTCACACCGAATATGTAAAGCTCATTAAGTTATAACTACGCAAAAAAAATAAATATAAAATTTAGGACATCCCCTAAAAAAACAAAATCTGAAGAGCCGCTACAAAAGTGAAAACAATCATCCTAGGATTCGTTTTTGACATTTTATATAGACAAATATAGACTTTATACGAGGGAGGCCTCCCGTCAACCACCGCTCTTTACAGTACAACTGAATTTCAGAGTACAACTAATATAGCCAGTTAGAACGAAGGCAGAATGTAATTATTGACCAATGCTGTTTACCAATCGCCTTTCAATAAATTTAACCTAAAAATTGTATTCGTTACAGCAAAGACGAATAAACAAACATTTTATTCCCTAGATATTCTGATAAAACAATTAAACTTTTCATCAAATTCCTCTTACCTTAGAATTTTTTTTGAGCAATGAAAAAAGTTGAACCTTACCCTAAAGAGCGGGAGGGGAGTAAACCAATAAAAAGAAGGATAATTTTAGCTTTTAATGGCGTTCTTGGTGCTTGTCTGTTGCACCAAATTGGTGTAACAGACTTGTTTTGGTGCTTGGTGCTTGTACACACTCAAGAATTGCGCTGTCTAAGATCTAACAATAACCGGTTTGCCTCATCGGAATCGGTTATGATTTGCTTATTTTGAATGAGTAAAACTACGATGTAGCCATATTTTAATTAAATATTTAATATATAGAGTTGGTTAGGGGTTAAGTTAGGTTGGGTTTGGTATTTGATATAATGTGTTCTACGCGGCCTGCTTTCCATAATTCTTTGTCGGAGTTTCCTTAATTTTGTTTCTAAAGTATTATATCCTTATCATGTTTTGGTATATTTCATTAGGATTAACCTTGGGTGTGTTTCGTTTAACGGATAAGTACCGTGATCTTTACTTTCATTAAAAAAAATTTATTCGAGAGCCTAATAAAACGACTATTGAAATCCATTATTTTTTACGAAAAGAAAATATTGATCAATAGGAATTAAATCAATTTTTTGAAGGTAAATGCGTCGTAATACACATCTGCATAATTGAAACCGACTTTGCAATAATCAATTGTTCATGGTATTTTCATTTCATGGTTATTTTAGCATCCGCCACTTTGTCAGAAACTTTATGATGCATATCATGTTCCAATTCATGTAATCTTTTAATTTCACACTCGTGAAACTAGCCGTAAAGCATTGTTTGCTTTGTCACGGGCTTAACAAGCATTTTCGAATAAAGCCTGAAAAAAGAACTTCCTGTTCAAGAAATGTCCAGTCCTCTACCCTCAACAGTTGACGTTACAAAATTCTGTATCCGTTGTTTTTTAAAGGCTTTCAAAATTCCACCCCCCCCCCCCCCAGGTTCACACAGATAACAATTAACAGGATACAAAATGGGGGAATTGCTTTAATGAGCAATTGAAGTTCCCACCTTTAGTACTGTAAGGGAAAATGGTTCTGAACCAGAGGTGGTTTTAACTTACCCGGGGCGCAGAAATTTTACGGGCACGAAATTTCAAATAAATAGCCTAACGGTTATAATCATTTTGTATTTTCTGAAATTTTAATTTTAGTGAAGTAAGCCAGAGGGCACAATTCTTTAATGCAAATTATAAATAAATTATAAATTAATCAATAAAATAAAGACAAACCATGAAATGGAAAATGATAATAATTAAAAAATTAGACAAAGATAAATAGAATAATTAATATTAATTAAATAATTAAGTAGGTAATTTTGAAAGCCACACTGCCTTTCCATGACGATAAGTAACAGTTCAAATAGAGATAAATCCTTTTATTAGACAGTGAAAGGAACAATAAAAAAAATATACTGAATATTTCGGTAACACTTTCAGCGATCGTCATCAGCAGAAATACTGCTGATGATATTTCTGCTGATGACGATCACAGTACATGGTACCGAAACATTCAGTGTATATATATATATATATATATATATATATATATATATATATATATATATATATATATATATATATATATATATATATATATATATATATATATATATATATATATATATATATATATATATATATATATATATATATATATATATATATATATATATATATATATATATATATATATATATATATATATATATATTATTGTTTTTCCACTGTCTAATAAAGGGATATATCCCTATTCGAACTGTTATTTATCCTAAATAACTTAAATAATGAACTAAAAAATACATTATTAATTAACTGATAATAATTTCTTTAATAAATGACAATTTTGTTGAAATTTGGCCTGAAAAATTAGTGGGTGACAGGGGGAGGCTAATCAAGATTTTGCCCCGGGTACAAGCAAGGCCAGAACCATCACTGGTCTGAACCGCAGGGAAATTGGGAGGGATGCAACAATAACAGGATGTATTTTCAGACCTATATTTTGAAAAAATTGTCAGAGGCCCTATTTCCCCTTAACGTAAAGGAGAAATTCATCAGTTTGCAAAACGTTCACACAGAAAACACTACTGTTATAAGCAATTATTTGAAAAAAACTACGTTTTCTAGAGAGTTAAAGAGGCTCAGTCACAAGTTCGAACCTTAAAACGTACAGGGATTAGGAGGTACAGTTGGAGGGCTGCCACCCCCAAACCCCCCGCTTTTGCAACCTTAAAATAAAAAAAAAGTTTTTTAAACTGTAAGTAAGGAGCGACATTAAAACTTAAAACGAACAGAAATTATTCCGTATATGAAAGGAGCTGTCCCCTCCTCAACGCCTCGCTCTTTACGCTAAAGTTTTTTATTGTTTAACAAAAATAGAGTTGTGAGAAAGTAAAGAAAGTCACTTTAGCGTAAAGAGCGAGGCGTTGAGGAGGGGACAGCCTTTTTCATATACGGAATAATTTCTGTTCGTTTTAAGTTTTAATGTCGCTCCTTACTTTCAGTTTAAAAAGCTTGTTTTTTTTTATTTAAAGGCTGCAAAAGCGGGGTATTTGGGGGGCGGCAGCCCCCCAACTTTACCTCCTAATCCCTGTACGTTTTAAGGTTCGAACTTGTGACTTGTGAACTTGTTAAGGCTTTTAATTCCTGAATACTCAAATCAAATGCCTTCTCTTTGAAGAGAGAGCTGTGTCAGATTATTTGAGAAAAGACCAGTTATTTCATTTGTTTATTCTTTTGTAAGTATCACACCTAAAGAAAATTTCTTGTGTTAGTCTAGCCTAAACATAGCTTCAAGACTATTGTCTTCTCAAAGTGTTCTCTCTGGGAGCTTTATCTTCAGGATTTGCAGTCAAAACTCTATCCACAGTAAATCCACATTGATTTGTTTTGTTATCGACTTGCGTCATTAAAATCTCTTGACATTCCTCAATCAGCTTTTGGCGGCATGCCTAAATTAACATGAAAACGAGGTTTTTCGTAAATGTAAATTCGGGGGATAATTTTTTCGGTCTGAAAATATCAAAAGGCCCTAACAGGTCGAATTCCGGTTTGAATGAGTCCTCATTCACCCGGATCCGTTGCCAACTGTGGCCTGCAGGCGTGTCAGATAAAAAAAAAATAGTTTGATGAACATTAAGTGGCTATGTTTGGTTTTTGGAAAACAGGGAAGGAGTGATCGGATTGAGCTGAAATTTTGAGGATACGCTCCCAGGCCCTAGGAAAGCTTATCCTCTAAATTTCAGCCTGATCGGACAACGTTAAAGGGGGGCTGTGGTAGGAGGGTCGAAATTTCCGGTACACTTTCCCCCATGAAGATAAAGTCGGAGGGGGATGAAATTTTGCACGTTTCTTAGTTTGAGCTTAGGCTATAAAATTCAATTATCGCCGTCACTCTGCGGCCACTTGGACCGGAAATCGCTTAACATTGTGGTGGGTCGCCTCTTTCAAGAGGCACAAGTGTGCCTCCTTGATATTCTAACAATTGTCATTTTTTTTATTGGAATTGTCATTCACAATTCACATTATTCACAAAGGATTGTCTGTTTTAAGTCTGCTGATGTTGTTAAGAATAAAAAGTCAAAGCATTTATTGACCTGGCTGTTGCTTGTGTAGAAGAAATTTCCTAGTTGCCAGATAAAAGCTGAATTTTTTCATCGCAAAAGATTGCTTACAAAGCAACTAAAATTGCTTCTTTTTTTTTTATTCAGTTTCAAACTACAAGCAAAAATGGAAGGGTCTGAGGGACACTTTTATGAGAGAGACCAAGCTTCAAAAGTTGTCAAAAAGTGGAGCTAAGGTGGAAAGAAAAGGCCATGGGCTTGGTTCCACATCATGAACTTTATTCTACCATAGGTAGGCTGTGGAGACACTTCAACAAATTTTGAAAGTGTTCCTCAAGCAGAGCATGAGTCTTCATCAGAGATCATAGAAGAAGAAACTTCATATGACGACTTATTTGTCATTGAGAATGAAGAAGAAGCCCATGAGTTAAGTGGAAGTGACAATACTCATAAGAGTGAAGAAAAAAAGAAAAAATAGTAGTGCATTTGAAAGTGAAATAATGGACAGAATGGACAATGTGCTTCAAATTACAAATCCACCAGACATTGAAGATAGTGATATGCTATTTTTAAAAAGCATGCATGAGCCTATGAAAAGGTTGAGTGATCAGAAAAAAGCTCTCCTGAAAATAAAATCCAAGAGCTCATGTATAAAGCAGAATTTCGAGAAATATAAGTTTTATTTTTAACAAACAAGTACAATTTATCTGACTGATTACAAGCAACTAATTTCTTCTTCCTGTGTTTGTCACTTGATCATTCTACCAGGGAATAGAGCCTTTTGTACTGTTTAAATAGCATTTTTACAGCTCCCTAACTTTGACAGCAGCATGTGAAGATCTGGTGCAACTTTGTCTATTTGAGGGGTTGAGATTTTCTGTACCAACAATATGTCGCCAATCCCCTAGCTGAATTGTCCCTTTTCTGTCCTCTGTATCTGCAAATGCTTGGGGGCAGTACCGAATCTGACCATCATCTGGTGCAGATGACATCAAAAAATTTGGAGACAAATGCTTGGGGGAAGTACTGAATCTGGCCACCATCTGGGGCAGATGACATTAACAAATTTGGAGACAAATGCTTGGGGGAAGTACCGAATCTGGCCACCATCTGGGGCAGTTGACATTAACAAATTATGGAGACAAATATTTGGGGGAAGTGCCGAATCTGACCATCATCTGGTGCACATGACATTAACAAATTTGGAGACAAATGCTTGAGGGAAGTACCGAATCTGGCCACCATCTGGGGCAGATGACATTTACAAATTATAGAGACAAATGCTTGGGGCAGTACCGATTCTGACCACCATCTGGTGCAGATGGCATTAACACATTATTGAGACAAATGCTTGGGGACGGTACCGATTCTGACCACCATCTGGTGCAGATGACATTAACAAATTATTGAGACAAATGCTTGGGGGCAGTACCGATTCTGACCACCATCTGGTACAGATGACATTAACAAATTATGGAGACATAAATTTCAGTTCTGAAAATCCTCCACCTTGCCACTAAAATTCCAAAGGCATTTTCAATTGTTCTTCTGGCTCTGCTTACTCTGTAATTAAAAATCTTTTTTTCGGTTGTCAATTGCTGTCCAGGAAAAGGTCTTATTATATTAGTTTGAAGAGGGAAAGCCTCGTCTGCTACAATCACAGGACGAAATTTAATATTGGTTTGAGGTAAGTTTGAATCCGGGGGGCATCTCCTTTCTGCATAGCTCTTCTAAATAAAGAATGTCCAAATACACCACCATCACTACTTCTTGGTTCAGACCTTACATCAACCACAATAAACTTATACTCAGGATCGCACATAGCCATTAAGTTCAAACTGAAGTGGTTCTTATAGCAGTAGTATTCCGATCTTGTGTTTGGTGGGCACGGAATTTTTATGAAGCACCAATACAGTTTGGGAAGTTCCATTTTTTCATAGAACCCTTTGGAAGATTGCTTCAAAAGTTCCAGAGTAGGACGAGGTAAGTAATAAGGCTGGAGGGCATAATATATTGCTTTGCAAATGTCTGAAATAATCGAAATCAATGTGGACCGGACAATTCTATATTGAAATGAAAGAGACCTTTTGCTATCTCCTGTAGCTAGATATCTCAAAGTTACTGCCAAACGTTCTTCTGTTGAGATTGGCTGTTTCCAGTTTGTTTTGTTTTTTTGTATTTGAGGTTTGATGAGATTATGAATCATTTTAAACTGATCAGGATACATCCTGAAGTAATCAAAATAAAATCAGCGTCTTTTTTCTGAAGTTCTTTGATACGTAAATTAGACGCACCATTAGCCGATCGCCGCGGAAAAATAGGTCTCACCCACAGTTTTTTCCTTTTTCGTTTGTTTTCAAGAGCAAGCAAAGTAAGGGCGCAAGCAGAAGCACAAAGTAATCTAATTTTTTTCTTCATTTCTAGAAGTGAAAAAAAATTGCATTCAGTGCGAATTGTCAAGATACGTTTTTTTCGCGGACAATTTTTGTCGCGCTCTGTGAGAACTAAGCTTCACTTGGGAACTAAATTGCCGTGACAAATCTATATTTCTCCTATATGAACAACTACGTGAAACTTGGTTGTTTTTCTCTGGGAAGGTTTGGTTTTCATAATCTCTGGCTATCAGAATGTTATGTTTAATACATTTTTGTTTTCTTGTAGCAGTGGTACGCGCAACTTAAGAAAAGGGGGCGTATACCCTTTAAACAATTCTGTTCGTTTTAAGTTTCAATGTTGCTCCTTACTTTCAGTTGAAAAAACTTGTTTTTGTTTTAATAATAAATAATGAATGAACAGAAAATGCCTTTGACAATATTGTATTTGTGTACTTTGCCATCAATTACACAACAAAAATGAAAATTCTGGTTTTTAAAAATTTTAAGGAGCATATTTTATACCAATCGTGTTCATACTAGGTCATTCTGTTTACGCAAGAAGGAATCTGGATGGCACAGAAACTAAACCAATAAGTTGAGCCGGAAACAGTCGCTTATGTAGGAAGCCGTCGATGTCCATAAACCTTTGGTTTTAAGTAAGAATTAAATAAAAAAAAAAGACAAGTTTTTGAAACTGGAAGTAAGGAGCAACATTAAAATTTAAGCGAACAGATATTATAAAGGGGCTGCCCCCTCTTCAACACCTTGCTCTTTACGCTTAAGTTTTTTAGTACTTTTAAAAAAGCTTTTTTATTGTTCTAATTAAGCGACCCTTGTGCTTCAGGAGTCGTTCTGAAATAATTGGGACAAAATACAAACTTTAGCGTCCCAATGTCATGCGTTCCTCCTTCCAATGTCATGGAAGGGTGAAACATTCCTTCTTTAACTGAGTAATTTCCCTGTAAAAATTCATATTTCTTTTGTAGGTGCCTCGAGATGATTTGGATCAACAGAGGATGGGAAGTATCAAGTCGTTCACTTGACTTACTTTGACTTAACGCTCTTACTCAGGAGGGTCGCCAGCGTAGAGGGAACTGGTTGACAGAGCTGTCAGTCTTCTCCAAGCAGCCCTCTCCAGGGCTAAGGATGGGTCCTCATTTGGGTCGATGTTGTGGTTAAAGAGGTGTTGATTTATAACATCAGCCCATCTGATGCGCGGCCTCCCTCGAGGATGTTTCCAAACAATCGAGGGATTGAAGTCCGATATGATCCTTGCAGGGGTAGTTGGTGAGAGTTGGAGTAAGTGGCTGAACCCTCTTAGAGAACGAGCTTCTACTTGGGTGGAGAGGTTTGCTAACTTGAAGGTCCTCAGGACCTTAGTATTACGGATATTGTCATACCATTTGAAGCCTTTAACTCGACACATGTGTGTAGTTTGGATGGCAGACCTTTCTTAGCTGGGTTTGGGTTATCGGCCACGTCTCAGAAGATTAAAACATGATGCTTGAGACTGTGGCGTTGTAGATACAGACTTTTGTAAGGCGACTAATTTGCGGTTTGTGGAAGACTGCTCTCAGGAGCCATCCGAATACAGAGTTTGCCTTGGCTGATCTGGCTGAGATTTTGGCGTCAAGTGTGCCATTTGATGATATAATTGATCCGAGATAAGTGAACTGCCTTACCACGTCAACAGCTTGGCCATTGATTGCAAAAGTTAAGGATGATGCCGATGGGGTCTTTTCTATGGGAATGATCTTCGTTTTCTTCCAGTTGATTTGCAGCCAAACTCCGGAGGCAGTGGAGGTGAGAGTCTCGAGTGCAGACTTAATTTGGTATAGATTTTCACTGAGGACGGCTACATCGTCGGCAAAGTCAACATCAGACAAAGTCCTCCCGGCATAACTTATGCCAAAAGGGTGGACACGGTGTGTCTCGCTCAAAATGTGGTCGATGACGCAGTTAAACAGCTCAGGTGGAGCAGCGCATCCTTGCCGTACACCATTTCTGTTGGGGAAGGAAGAAGAAAGCTTCCCTTTAACAAGGACGGCGCTTTATGTGCTGCTGTAGAGTTATTTAAAGTGGCTGACTATCTTTGTTAGTAGGCCCGCAGCTTACAGGATTACCCAAAGGGTCTGACTGTCAACAGTGTCAAAGGCCGAACGAAAGTCAATGAAAGCTGTATAAGCTTTCTTATTGAATTCCAGTGTCTTCTCAACGATCTGTCTGATCGCATGAATCAGTTAAGTTGTCGATATTCCTGGCATGAATCCGGCTTGTTGGGGGCGGCGCAAAGCACGTAGGAAACTTATGGCACGTTTCAACAGTAGCATTCCAAATAGCTTCCCGGGAATAGAGAGTAGAGTGATGGCACGGTAGTTGCTGAAATCCCTCTTGCTGCCCCTGCGCTCAAACACTGGCACGATGATTCCTTTCTTCCAGTCTGACAGTATAACTTTGGTGCGCCAGATTACGCTGAACACCATCCGCGGCCAAATTATCATTGCAGGGCCGCCCGTAGTGAGTAGCTCTAAAGCGATGCCACAGGTGCCAGCAGCTGTTTTCAGTTTTCTCACTGCTGATTTAATCTCCTCAGGAGAAAATTCGGCGCCGTCGGAGGCAGAGATAGCTTCTTCAGCAGCGGCAACTAGACCTGGGTCAATACAGTCGTGCCGATCTGAGTTTAGCAGCTTATTCAAGTGTTTCTCCCAGAGACCAACCGATGGAGACTGATCGTATATAGTTTCCCCATTCACTGCTTTCAGGCTTGTGGACGCCATGGCATGTTGACCAGACAGCTCGCGCAGGATCTTGAATGTTGCGCCTATGTCTTTCTTTTGGGCAGCTTGCTCGAGCTCAGCGGCTTTACCCGCAATGAAGTCTTTCTTGTCCTTGTGAAGCAAGGAGTTGCGTTGCTTTTCGAGCTGTCTGTAGAGTGTCATATCTTCTCGTAACCTCGCTCGCCGTCTCTGCGCAATTATTTCAAACGTCTGGTTGCTAATCCACTCTTTCTTCTTCCGCGGCATCGAGTCTACAACTTCGGTAGCTGCTCTGAGAATATTATCTTTGAAATTGGTTCATGCTGACTCGCTTTCTGAACACAGCTGGAGAGCCTCGAAGTATTTAGAGACTCGACCAAATACCGCTCGTGAACCAAGTTATCTTGCTTCAGTCGAGAGGTGTCTATGTTCTTGGTGGATGAGGAGTTACTCTTACTGGCCCTCATCCGGAGTTTTATCCTTGTAGAGACGAGACGATGGTTGGCATTGCCGAGCTCGGCACCTCTGTATGAGCGGTAGTTCTGGACAGACCAAAGCCAGCGTCTTTGAAAAATTATGTAGTCAATCATCTTTTTTGTCCTGCCATCATTGCTGTACCATCTTTGCAATGTCTTTTCTCACAAACCAAGTATTTGTGACTGATAGAGCGTGGGTAATGTAGCAATTGAGCTGTGGCTCACCATTATCATTCAGAACGTCAACTGTCACAGGTCCTACAGCAGCATCGTACGGAACAGACCTGTTAGCCACAGCAGCGTTAAAATCTCCTAGGACTAGGAGGTAGTCGTGTGGAGGTACGGAGGAGAGCTCAGAGGACAGTACCGCATAGGAGTCGCCCTTATCTTCATCTTTGGCCTCGTTTGTCGGTGCAGAGCAGGTAAGAACAGTTAACTTCCCGTGCTTGTCGTCGATTCTCGCTCTCAGTAGACGTGGTGAGATAGGCGTAAATGACAATAGGGCTTTCAGAGCGATACTGTTGAGAACAAGGCTGACTCCCTTTCTTCTTTGGGGTCCACCAGACCAAAGAAGTGTCCGCCCTTCTCCAATATCTCCTTCGTCGCTTCCTGTAAGGTGAGTTTCTGTTATTCCTGTGACCGTCACTTTGTATCTTCTTAGTTCATTTGCTAAAAGAAGCTTATAACCAGGCTGGTTCAGCGTCAGGACATTCCAGGTGGCGACATTAATGCTACCTTGGTCAACGATATTCAAAGGGGTATCTCCTTGGGCAGGCAAGGGTTCAATTGGCATATTAGGTGGGGTATCTGAGGCTGTATATCCATTTCCTATCGTAGCAAGTAATTTCAGGTGGAGGTTTGCTACCCCAACGGGCCCTTGGAGCAAGTTGTTTTCGGGGGGCTAGCCGGATATCCAGAGGCTCGTGAAGTCAGCTCTGCATGCACCATGTTGCATGGGAGCAGACTTTGGACGAGCACTATTACCTCCAAGTCATCCACGTTGCCCCTTTTGCCTGAAGTTGATGTTTGTTTTCCCATTCTTCTTCTGCTTAGGTTTTTGGACACTGGGAAGCATAAGGAGGCTTCACAATTATCTGGTAAGCTTTTTCTTTGTCTTTTCAAATATTGTAAGACTGAATAGTTTTTTAAAGGAATATTTTAAACATAATTATTGTAATTAAACATAATTTTGTTGAATAAGTACTTGAAATAGTTTGGATGTTTTTTTTTATTGACAAAGGGATTTCTATTTCCTCAGTAAATTCATTTTTTTATCATCCTTTTTCTATCCTTCTTCTTTTTCTGTTGGATACTTTCTATTCTGTTTTATAGATTGTGTCTTTCTCTTGACTTACTTGACTTAAGGCTCCTGCCGAGGGTTCGGCGTAGAGAACGATGAGACTAGGCGCCTCCAGGTTGACCTATCGCTTGCCAGGATTGCGGATTCTTTCACCGGGATGTGGGCTTGGGTGAGGAATTCATCGGCTCTGTCTTTCCACCTAGTGTGTGGGCGTCCCCTGGGTCGTTTCTATCCGTGTAGGGTGGGATCAAAGTCAAATGCGACCTGTGCCGGGGCGTCTCGTGGCATGCGAAGGAGGTGGCCGTACCACCCAACAGTACGCTGGGAAAGCTGCGTTGAGAAAGGAGTTTGAGCCGTACGTGATAGGAGAGTCTGGTTGCTAACGAAGTGAGTCCAGTGAAGTCTTTCGATTCTTCAGAGATGTTTCGTCTGAGTGACATCGACGGCCCTGAGGATAGATTTGGCAGCTGGTCACGTCTCCGCTCCATACAGCAGGATGGTGCTGACTGACACATTGTAGATGCGCATTTTGGTAAAGCGGCTTATGTTTGGCTTTCGCCATATGCTGCTAAGCCTCCCAACAAGTGCTGAAGCCTTGGCAATTCGAGATGTAAGCTTTTTTGTGATCAAGCCATCATTCGACAGAATAGATCCCAGGTAAGTGAAGTCTTCAACCACATCTACTCGGTTGCTTCTGATATTGACTTCCTTTACATTAGAACAGGACATGGGGGATTCAAGGAGCATAACTTTGGTTTTCTGCCAGTTGATTTTCAGTCCAACTGTCGAGGCTTTTTCTGAGAGCACATGAAGAGCTTTGGTGATCTTTTTGACGGTGCTCGCACCTAGCGCTATGTTATCAGTAAAGTCAGCATCAGAGAGTACCCGGTCTCCAAACTGAAGACTGAATTGAAAGCGATTCATCGTGCTGGCCATAACATGGTCTATGACGCAGTTGAAAAGCTCGGGAGCGGCGGCACAACCTTGCCGGACGCCAGTCTTCACCGGGAATGTGGGACTGAGTCTTCCATTGACCTGCACGTAGCTTTCTGTATCCTCATACAGCTTTTCAAAAAGTGAGCAATATTTATTGCGTAGACCCATAGTTCTTAGTATCTGCCAAAGTGAACAGCGATCAACAGAATCAAAGGCAGCCTTAAAGTCCACGAATGCGATGTACGCTTTTTGATGGAGCTCCCGCGTCTTCTCGATCAACTGGCGCATAGTAAACATTTGCTCCGTCATCAACCAGCCGGGCATGAATCCGGCTTGCTGGACTCTTCTCTTTCTATGCACAAAGGTGGAACACCTGTCCAGGAGTGACATGGCGAAGAGTTTACCAGAAACGGAGAGAAGCGTGATCCCACGATAGTTAGAGCAGATTTGACGGCTGCCCTTACGTTTCCAGAGCGGCAATATGATGCCAGCACGCCAGTCATTCGGTATGCTTTCCGTCGTCCATACAGCAGAGAAGATTATCTGGAGCCACAGAATCATCGCTGCACCCCCATACTTGAGGAGTTCTGCAGAAATACCTCAGACGCCGGGGGCTCGATTATTATTTAACCGTTTTACAGCATTTTGGATCTCAAAGGTGGTAAACGGTTGCGATACGAGGTAGGAAGTAGCCTCGGGTGTGGTCATTGCTGCTTCAATCAGATCAGGGTCGGGATGAGCAACTGCCTCGGCATTCAGAAGCTTTGAGAAGTGACTGCTCCAGGCAGAGAGTTGGCCTGCATCGTCATCCGGCGTGCTTCCGTCAGCAGAAAAAACACGGCTCACGGTGGAAGTCTTCCCTTCCGTCAGCTCGCGGAGGTGTTTGTAGAGGGAGCAGGTGTCTCCTTTTCTCGAGGCATCTTCAAGATCGCTGGCTTTCTTGTCGACAAAGGTCTTCCTATTACTGTGCAGTAGGCTATTGCGCAGGCCAGTGAGTCGTCTGTTCTCTGGCATATTCTTTGCTAAACGGGCCTTCCGGCGCAGCTTGATTACAGACAGAGTTTCCTGGGATACCCAGGGTTTATTCTTGCGTCTGCTGCGGCCAATGGTACTGCCAGCAGAATCGAGTATGTTATCTTTGAAAGACTTCCAGGCTACTTCAGGGTCGTCCAGAACTTGGAGGCAGCTAAACCGGTTAGAGATATCGAGAGCATACTTTTGTTGCATCTGAGATGCAGCCAGACTACTCAGATCGAGCTTGGGAGGCCGTCTTTCTTGTCCCTTTGCTCTCAGGCGTAGCCTGAGTGTGGCGACTACCATCCTATGGTCTGTGTTTCCAAGCTCGGCCGACCTATAAGTCCGGCAAATTGTTATCGACGAGCGCCAGCGACCCGAGATCATAACATAATCGATCATCTTCTTTGTCTGGCCGTCATTACTATACCAAGTGTATTTGTGTATATCTCGTCTCTGAAAGAGCGTGTTTGATATGACCTGATTATGCATATTGCAGAGCTCGAGTAGTCTTTGTCCGTTGTCATTCAGTGGATCGGGAGTCACTGGCCCGAGAACACTTCTCCACACGCCCTCCCTGTCATTTACCGTCGTGGTAAGGTTTCCCAGTAGAATGCCAATGTCGTGGGGTGGGACTCTAGACAGGATCACTGAGAGCTCCGCATAGAACCGATCCTTCACTTCTGCAGGGCTAGGATTGGTGGGAGCATAGCATACAATAATTGTCCACTTTCCATGCTTGTGCTGGAGCTGAGCCATCAGTATTCTATCTGAAATTTGTTTATAGGAGAGAAGGCATCTCTTGGCTCTAGCATTCAGCGCGAGGCCTACACCATTTGTCTTGCTTTTTGGGTCACCAGACCAGATCAGGTGATATCCTTCACCAATATCCTTGGACTCTCTTCCGACAAGGCGGGTTTCCGTTAGGCCAGCCACAGCTATATTGAAGCGTTTTAGCTCATAGGCAAGCATTGACTTAGCTCCAGGAAAGTTGAGTGTGAGTGCGTTCCAGGTGGCGAGTCGTATTCCACCTTGGTCAATAAGGTTCATTCAATGGTCCGAAATCGGTCCAGGGACATGCTGGAGTCGTGGAAGGCAAAGGGGGGGTAGGCCATCCGAGCCAGCATCATTGTTTTTAGTTGCGGTAAAAATTTTCAGGTGGAGGGTTGAAAGCCCAACCGAGCCTAGGCCAGGAATCTAATTAGAGCTAGGACTTGCGTAGATACTGAAAGTCCCTGGGGTGGGCTCCACCCACCTCATAAGGTTGAGGCTGCCCATTAACATGGAGCGTTTAGTTAGGGAAAACCCCATATCCAGAGGCACGTGGTCAGCAGACATAGTCTGCCTCATTCCGGACGTGAATGAAAAAATTCCGGACGTGGACTTCTAAATTGAGAAGAAGACTAACTCAAGTTGCACCTCCCCAACAAAACTACCCAACAAAATTCTAAGGCTAGTTTTCCACCCCTAAATAAAAAAAATACTAGTTCTATTGAGTCAATTGGTCGATTTTAAAAATTTGTGTGGGAGACAGGGGGCACTAGTCAAGATTTTTCCCCGGGTAGAGAGGCCCAAACTGCCGCTGACGTAAGCGCTGTATTGGGTGCAAAATAGAGACCATTAGACTAGTCATTTTTACCCTGTTACAGAATAAGACGAGTTTATTATGAAGACGAGTTAATTTTGACGAGTTTAATAACATGGACTTTAAATCACACTATTGAATCGAGATCATTTATGCCGAGTTCACCGTACGCGCGAATTTCGATCGAAAAGTTAACTGGAAATCAGTCTTTAAAGTTTCAAGTTTCTTAAATTCTTATTTGTGATTTTTTAATTGTGTCTTTACATTTTTATTTTGCTCCCCTTTAAAATTAGGAAAATTGGGCTTAGGCCCTTTTTGCAAAAGACCACTGGAGTTCGCAATAGCTTAGGTAGGCTAAAAAAGGAAACTTTCCAGGAGTAAAACGCCTGGACAGATTTTGGATACGAGTAAATAGTTGTAAAATTCCTCAAATTAAATCCATATAATTTCTAACTGCTGAAATTCAAAAATTAATTGATAAGATAATAATTTAAATTTTTTTTAAACTGGGTTCACCGTCAGCACTAATAAAGAAAAGAACAACCGGTGCCAGTGTTAGAACGCAAATTATGAAATATTTCCCTTTGTGGGGCAAAACAGAAACTTTCAAAAATCGTGCTATTTCATAGGCTTGCGATAAAGGCAGAAAACAGAAAACCAAATAATTTTGTATTCAGAAGTAGACTTTCAAGTGTATAAAACCTCAGGTGTTATAGAAACCATTTATTGGGTTACGAACGATGCCAATTACGAGCCGTACCAGCTGATTGGTTGACGCGCAAGGGCAGTGGTTCGAGTTCTCATGCCGCTGATTCGTTTGGTTTGAAATGGGAGTCACTGGTGTGAATCTGTAAACTCAGCCAAGACGATATGGCTCCAAACGGGTACCTGCAGAAATCGGGGGGTGGGGTGGGGGGGGGGCGGGGTCCCCCCTAGAGGGACTCTGGGTGGGAAGAGGGCTTAGGCCCATCTTCTTTTAGTTAACAAAATTTTGAAATACAAATATTAAACATCGGTTTTTGATATTACCAACTTTTTTTCGGGGGTTTCGACCCCTTTGGTAGCATCTGAGAAGTAGCTTTGGATCCCAGGCTTCCCAAAAGTTAAAGCTTACGAGAATAATCAAACAGTGTCAATAAAGTCGTTCATCCGGTATGATTTACCTCGAGACAGTAAGTCGTAACTACGACTTCCACAGTACCTCGAGAATGAAAAGGTTTACTTATTCGCATTTGCTTTTAACAATAGAATTTGCAGTTCAAGTGTTTTGAAAGACAATATGTAAATAAAGCACTAGCAAATGCAAACTGGTTGGATTTTTTGCACAGTAGAATATGCTCAGCTCAGCTCTAGTTCAAACTTAGCATAAAGACGGGGGATGTTGAGGGAGCAGTAGCCTCCTTCATATGCAAGATAATTTTCGTTCTTGTTAAGTTATGATGTTGTTCTCTACTTTCATTTAAAATACTTATTTTTTAATTCAATCCAACATAAAATAATAAAAAAATTACAATGAAGAATGAAGCCGAACATAAACCAACAAAAAAAAAACACAAATAAGCAGGGCTGTCACTTTGTGCCACGATTTTTACGATGCCATTAAAATTCTTTGTTCGTTTCAATAAAGACCACGAAAACACTGAAATGTCTTCTACAGAAATTTTGAACTTGGTCGGTAAACGCAGCAGTTTTACCGACTCCTGCCGTGATTTTATAGATGGTGCCATAACTTTCCATTTGGTTAAATAAACAACATTAAAATAGTCACATGATATGTAGCGAAATCTAAATCTTAGCTGGTAAATACAGCTGTTTTACCGACTCGTGCAGTGATTTTACGTATTGTATTCGAAACGGACATTACTCTAATTCATGACAAAAACAGTCGGTAAAAATGACCAGCCAGTCGGTAAATATCTTGCCCCCCGCCTCCCACTAACATTTTGGCTTTTAACGACACTGCAAATAAGGGGGTTTGGCGCTCTCCTTAAGCCCCAAAAGACGAGTGTCACTGTACTCTATTTAAAATTAATTTTAATTTTTATAATTTGAATCTTATATATATTTCTTTATATAAATTTTAATTTCAATAAAAAACTTTATATAATTTATTTATATAGTTTATTTTATGATAATAGTAAAACCCAAATACGACCCAAACATCCAGATACTCTTTTTTCCACAAATCAGTCTATTTGTGTTAGTCAATCTATTTTTGTTAGTCTATTATCCAATAAATTTCCGTCAATGTTTTCTCCTTTTTTATCTGTTCCTTCTACAATTTTTATAGATTTTCCAATTTATGGAAAATCAATTGGCTAAAATAATCTTTCGATTTAAATTATTTATTTAATTTCAGCAAAGCGTAAAACCACTCTAGACTTTCCAATGGTTTGAGGGATGACATCATCACACTTACAGCAGTACCTGTGGTTATTTTCGTAAAACCACTCTAGACTTTCCAAGGGTTTGAGGGATGACATCATCACACTTACATCAGTACCTGTGGTAATTTTCGTAAAACCCCTCTAGAATTTCCAAGGGTTTGAGGGATGACATCATCACACTTACAGCAGTACCTGTGGTAATTTTCGTAAAACCACTCTAGACTTTCTAAGGGTTTGAGGGATGACATCATCTCACTTACAGCATACCTGTGGTAATTTTCGTAATTCTCGTAAAACCACTTTAGACTTTACAAGGGTTCGAGGGATGACATCATCACACTTACAGCAGTACCTGTGGTAATTTTCGTAAAACCACTCTAGAATTTCCAATGGTTTGAGGGATGACATCATCACACTTACAGCAGTACCTGTGGTTATTTTCGTAAAACCACTCTAGAATTTCCAAGGGTTTGAGGGATGACATCATCACACTTACATCAGTACCTGTGGTAATTTTCGTAAAACCACTCTAGAATTTCCAAGGGTTTGAGGGATGACATCATCACACTTACAGCAGTACCTGTAGTAATTTTCGTAAAACCACTCTAGACTTTCCAAGGGTTTGAGGGATGACATCATCACACTTACAGCAGTACCTGTGGTAATTTTCGTCTTATTTTGAAACACCTTTCTTTAGAACGTATAGAAAACATTAGGCAGTGTGGCATTGTGGTCATGGAAAAAATACTTTTACTTTAATCAATCGATTTAGTTTTTAGTCACCAGGAAAGAGGAGCAAAAACTGTCACAGCCCCCGGATACAAAAAAAAACCTTATGCCTCTCTCAACTGCCCTTGTATTATAGAAGTGAAAAACAATCGATTGTTTTACTTTTATGCGTCGTATGTTGTTAACATGGGCAACAAGTATAAGTAAAGTTGATCCTATATCTGTTTTTTTTTTACAATCTTTGTGTCTCAATTAACAATGATGGATATGTTGTTAGTCCTAGTAATTTCCTCATTTTATTTTCAGCTTTGACGTATTTGCTGTACCTTAAATGCTTCAAGCGAGGGATATTCAGGGATTACCTCTGCTTGGAGGCTATTCCAAGGGGCGACAGATCGTCGGGCGAAGCTCATTTTAGGTATTTCTGACGTAATGTACCCTCCTCAATGTTGTCCTGTCTGGCTGTGTAGTGGCAAGTTGCCCTTAAAGACTTTGCTCTTTCAGGAACGAGCTTCAATAATCCTTCACATGCGGGGGGGGGGGGCATGTATATATGTAAATGATAGACATACTTATCACACCAAAAGAACATTATATCAACCGCAGGGGTTCACCATCAGGGTTTCCCGGAGTTGCTGCCAAGCTGCGCTCCATATTGAGCAAGTTGGTGACGAGTGACATGGCTTTTTGGAGACCGGCAAAAAGAAGGTATGTGAATTACATGACTGGTCCGATGCACACATGAACAGAGGCAAGATAAACTCGTTATGGAGAAGGATTTTGCATCTTCTAGCTTTCAGGAGCAAGAGGATCTCATTTAGCTGAGGTACTCAGCTTACATGGGATCTAAAGAAAAGTGGAGTCCAAAAAGTCGTAGTGTATCTAATTTTTTTATTGCCATTCCTTTGAATATTTTTACGGATGAGTCTTCACGTTTTGCGCCATGGTAATGTATTACTGAGGTTAAAGATACACTGAAGCTGATAAGCTACACATCCACCCACCCACATCTCAGTAATTTCGAATCGGCTTGAATTTTTTCTGGGGTTCTCTGGGTTCTTCGTCCTTTGTTATGGAGATCATTGTCGTTGCATCATTAACAAAGTGGCGGGGTCTTTTAACATGGTGATCACCTAGGTCGTTGATGAACACAAGGAAAAGAGCTGGCCTAAACATACTTCCTTGGGGTACTCCTGGATTTTCTTTTGAAACGAAACCGAAAAGAACAAATCATAATAAATGTTGACAAAGAAAGTCAGCAAGCACCTCAAGTAGCCGACCATCGACTCCATATGCTTTTCTAGTAGTACTTCATAATATTCCACTTTTCCAGTAGTATTCCATTGTGCTACTACTACTACTTCTGATACCGTCATCACGACTATCCCTATCAAGACTATTACTCCCACGAATACTCCAACTACTACAAACACTCTTACCATAACTGCTTCAGGAGCAACACTTCTACTACATCAACTTATTTCTGAGCTACTCCCACCATGACTTCTCCTTTTGTTTTTAGAGTAGCAAATATGATGTTCTTGCCTTCAGGAGAGCTTAAGGTTGGCAGCAACGCCAAAATTATTTGTGGTAATTTATGTTCGTTTTATTTTCGTTTTGGGTTTCATTTATATTACTTTTTTTCCTTTCACGTACTACTTCTTCAACGAATTGCTCTCTGCTCTTTTTCATTTTGTAGCCTAAATATAAAAAAAAAGACTTTCCGAAAAAGAAGTTTCTCAAAGAAAAGTAAACGCCATATTAAACTTAAGATCAGAAGAAATAGAAACCTACAATAACTGAAACTAAAAAAAAACAGAAATTACTATTAAGGAATAAATAATTCCAAAACGAACATAAATTAAATAAACAATCATAGAAAAAAAAACATACAACAGGTACCAACATAAATGAATAAACAAGTATCAATTTGAACGAGTAAAGCCTAAATTTAATATGCAATTCAAGCTTTAAACCAACAAAATTCTTTTGCTATTGAAGTATAAATGAAACCCAAAACGAACAGAAATTGAATACACAAGTCTTAGCAAACAAACATACAATAGGTAGGCTACTAATATAAATGAATAAATAAATCTTAAAACGAGTAAAACATAAAATGAATATGTAAATCAAGCTTGAAACGAACAAAAATCACTACAAACCAGAGTTTGGGTATTGTCTCCTTCTCTCACTGTAAAAGTCTAAAACCTACTGCGTCATTGGCCCTTTACTGAAAACTATCTGTGTCTTGAACAGTCTTGGAAAATACAAATAAAATCAAACTGAATATTTGATATATAATTATAACAATCCTTGAAAGATCATCAGTTCCAAATTTATTTCGCTGTAATTTATGCTCATTTTCAATGCTGTAATAACTGGAAAAGAAAGTATTTGTAATGTAATTCGTTTTCAATGAAGCGACAATGACGCAGTAGGCTTTAGACTTTTCCAGTTAGGGAAGGGGGCAGTATCCAAACTCTTTTTTTGTAGTGAAACACATACTTCATTTATACTTCATTTCAATCAATCAATCAATCATCAACCAATCAATCAATTTATTAATGCTAAAAAAAACAATTACAAACGTAAGGTTTTTACACGCCCAAGAAGCTCAGCTTGTAAAGGGCCAGTAAAACAAAATAAGACACTATTATAAAGCACATAAAAAAAAAACAAAAAAGACATACATATACAAAAAAAAAAAAAAAAAAAAAAAAAAAAAAAAAAAAAAAAAAACAACACTGGAGCAAGACAAAGACATTTATGAAATAGGGGATTTAGAAGGAAACATAACATATAACTGAAAATAAAAGGAATACTTAAACGAAGAAAAGAGACTAAAAATTAGGATTCAATAAAAAAAAAATTAAATCAGAAAAATATATTAAATGAAGAAAGAGAGACATATAAATTAGGATGGAATCCAAAAAAAAAAGGAAAAGGGGAAAAAAATTACTAAACTGGAACGACCCGGTGATAAACTGCCTTTGTAGAAAGAGATAGAGGGACATCAGGAGGGATGGAGTTCCATAGTAGAATTGATTGATAAACAGGAGACCTCTGCTGTTGATGATCGTTTAGGTAAAATAAATCTGCGATAAAAGCTACGTAAAAAAAAAGAGTACCTACTTGAGCCTGACAGAAAGAAAAACTGCTGCAGAGACGGTGGAAGTGTACCTAGAAAAGCAGAATGCGCTAAATAAAGGTAACTTTTACCCACAATAAGATCCAGCGGAGCTATTCCGGTATCATTATAAAGATCAGAGGAAGGGTAAAAACGGGGTAGAAGAAAAGTAGCCTTCACTGCCCTATTTTGGGCTCTTTGAAGTGAGCAGAGAAGAGATCTATTAGTACTACCCCAGACAGAACAGCAATAAGAAAGGTAAGGAAAAATAAAAGCATAATAAAGAGAAAGCATAACGTCTGGGGAAAGAAATGAGTTAACCCTGTATAACATTGAAGATTGGCGGAGGACAAGGGAACGGGTATGAGTTATAAGGGGTTTAAAAGAAAGAAAACAGTCAAGATACACACCAAGAAATTTCACTATAGTAGCTTGTGGTATAATATCATTCCCACAAGTTTCCCATAATTTAAATAAATACTTCATTTATACTTCAGTAGCAAAATATTTTTGCTCGTTTTAAGCTCGCTTTATATTCAAATTAAGCTTTAATCGTTTTAAGATTCATTTAATCATACATTTTAGTACCTGTTGTATGTTTTTTTCCTATGATGTTTATTTAATTTCTGTTAGTTTTTGGTTTCATTTAGGTCTATTCTTTAGTAGTAATTTCTGGTCGTTTTAAGTTTGAGTTATTGTAGGTTTCTATTTCTTCTTATCTGAGGTTTAATATGGCCTTTGCTTTTCTTTGCAAAACTTCTTTTTAAGAAAGTTTTTTTTTATTAATTTTTGTTCGTTTTGATTGCTAAAGTTTGAAGTTTTTCAAATTCCCTATTTCAAAATAATTTTATATTCCAGAATAAAACTATATGTGTCTGGAAACGGTCTTGGCAAGACCTAATAAAATTAAACTACATAGTTGATATATAATGATATTCATTGCTGAAAGCTCATTAGCTCAAGATTTAATTTCACTGAAATTTTCAGCTTATTTTAAATGTTGTAACAATTAAAGAATAAAATATCTGTAAAATAATTCGTTTATTAAAGCGCCAAATACGGAGTTGACTTTATGTTTTTCCGTTAGGAAAACAGGCAATAGACAAACTTTTGTTTGTAGCGAAAACTATAGATGTCTTGATAAATCTAGGAAACAACTAATAAAATGAAACTTCCCACAATTCACATGATTTCCCTATGAATTCCCATGATTTTTGGAATAATATATCGTTAATAAGTTTTTTGGGGGGGAGGAGGGAGCCGGTTCAATGAGGGAGGTCCAGGAGTCAGATCCCATGATTATCGGAATAAAATTGGTTTAATAAGTTGTTTTTCTTGGGCAGGGAGGGGTTGGGACATGGAGGGAGGGCCGGGGGTCAGCTCCCATGATTTTTGGAATAAAATAACGCTATTAAGATTATTTTTTTCCGGGGGGGGGGGGGGAGGTCGGGGTTGGGCCATGAAGAGAGGGCCGGGGGTCAGTTACCATAATTTTTGGAATAAAATATCGTTAATGAGTTTTTTGGCGGAGGGGGAGGTCGGCCCATGGGCCAGGAGCAGCTCCCATAGTTTTTGGAATAAAATATCATTGGTAAATGGGCTTTTGGAGGGGTATTGAGCCATGAAGGGAGGACCATAATTTTTGGAATAATAAATCGTTAATGTTTTTTGCGGGGGGAGGGGAGATTGGGCCAGGAGGTCAGCTGACCTCAGCTCCCATATTTTTGGAGTAAAATATCGTTAATAAGTTTTTGTTTGTTTTTTTTGGCGAGAGGGGTGGGGGGGGTTCGGGCCATGGAGGTAGGACCGGAGATCAGCTCCAATGATTTATCATTGATAAGTTTTATAGGGGAGGAAGGAGGAGGATTCAGCTGGAATCAGCAGGGGCCCCTTCCTGAAGCCCCTGCTGATTCCAGGTGGGAATCAAAGGTCAAGCTAAGCTTGTATACCTCCATGGCAGTGATGGTAGTTACAGGCAATGAGGCTCAATCTTCCGTTCCTGGGCAGCAGAGGAAATCCGTCAGCGCACCTCAAAGCGGTGGAAGGGTGTAAACACCACTGAGCTCCACGCCGAACGATTTGGTGGCCTACGCGCTCCGGGTGACCCGCAAGACTGGGGACCTTGCGGTCAACTCTATTCCCAAGAAACATCGATGGATCTGAGACCTAGATAAAAAGTTGTAACGGCTACGGCGTCCCCGGCAAGCGACGCGGCCCCCGTATTGGCGCGGGTGTCAAGAAGTAAACAAGCCAATCATACTACGGCGTTCCCGGCAGGCGACGCGACTTCGAATATGGCGGTGAAGTCGAAAAATCCTTTTCACGCCATAAATCTAGGAAAACCTGCTACAGTCTTTAAACAGGCAAAATCTAGAATAAATGTGGGATGCTGGAATGTAAGATCCGTCAAACTAGAAACCACGCAAGTTTTTCTTGTCCATGAGATGGAGAAGTACAACATAGACATACTTTGCATATCCGAGACCAGAATTTCCGGTTCTGGCTCCATAGTTATTACGGCTCCTGAAACGCTACATCCGTTCCATTTTTTCTAGTCCGGAGTAGAGGATAATTCGGGACTCCACGGAGTTGGTTTCATCATGAACCAAAGAACCAGAAATGCTCTCCTAGAATGGGAACCAGTCTCCTGTAGACTTGCCAGAATCAGACTAAAAGGAAACTCCGCAAATGTATCGATAATTTCTACCTATGCCCCCACCCGTGACGCTGCTGATACGACCAAGGATGATTTCTACGGTGAGCTGCAGCAACTGTCTTCTTCTGTTGCCGCACGTGATTACTTGATTGTTGCTGGGGACTTCAACGCAAGAGTTGGTCCGTCTGACCAAACCACGAGAATGTCCTGGGAAAATTTGGACAAGGTCACAGATGCGAGAATGGGCAAAGGTTGGGAAACTACGCCTTGATGAACCACCTTGTTGTCACCAATACCATATTTCAGCACAAACCTAGCCACCTTTTAACTTGGCATTCAAATGACGGTGTCACTAAGGCTCAAATAGACTTCATTCTCGTACGCCAGCGCTGGAGAAGCTCCGTACAGGACTCTCGCTCTTACAACGGCGCGGACACAGGCTCGCAGTCTGGGTCTGACAACAGGCTTGTTGCTGCAAAAATGTTGCTAAGTCTTGCAACTCGGAGAAAAAACAAGCCCAAGGCCGGATTCGACATTGGCAAGCTCCAAGACAAAGAAGTTTGGCAGGCCCTCAATTTGGAACTGACTAACCAATTTAACGCCCTCAGTTCTGATGAAAACCCAACCCCCGAGAAGAGATGGGAGACCTTTAAAACGGTAATGACAGAGACTGCCGATGAGATCCTCGGCCGACCAAAAATAAAACGACAGCACTGGATTACCGCTAGGACCCTGTCAATAGTCGGTGAGCGAAGACAAAAGATGAGCGGCCCTAAAGAAGAAACAAAAGAGCTGCGCAGACAGGTAAAACGCTCTGTTCGTCTGGACTGCCACCAAATGTGGGAAGATGCTGCCGTGTCGTTAGAGAAAGCAGCACGCTCACATGATACCCGCAAGCTTTACCAGATCCTGAAAGAATCCGTTGGTAAGAAAGTTGCTGTCTCAGAAATAGTCAAAGACAGATCAGGAAAAATCATCAGTTGTCAGAAGGAGCGCTTAGCAAGATGAAAGGATCACTTTCAGATCCTACTAAATCCATCCCCATCATCTGCTCCTGATGCTTTCCCACCTGCCGTTTCTAAAGAACCCTACGATGTCAAGCTGGATACACCAACCAGAGCCGAAATACTAAAAGCGATCAAGACCCTGAAGAACCACAAAGCCCTAGGTGAAGACGGCCTCCCCCCGGAAGTGTACAAACAATGCCCTGAGGTCACTGCTGAACAGCTCCATGGCATTCTCGAAGAAGTGTGGAGGACCAATTCTTTCCCAAAAGATTGGAAGACATCATTCATTCTCCCTTTCTATAAGAAAGGAGATAGAACCAAATGCAAAAATTACCGCGGAATAAGTCTTATAGACATTGCGGTCAAAATATTCAGGATCATACTCTTGAACCGCTTCAAAGGGGCAAGGGAGGAAAGAACCTGAGGAAATCAAGCCGGTTTTCGAACGGGTAGAGGCTGTACTGACAATATCTTCGTTTTTCGCCTCATTATCTAGCAGTTTGAAAGGAACAATCTACCCCTGATTTTGATGTTCCTGGACTTCATGGCCGCCTTTGACTCTGTCACTCGCCAGAAACTTTGGAAGATCCTAGAGAATGACGGAATGCCGTTGAAGTTTGTTGAACTGATGAAGGTATACTATGACGCGTCAGTGAGCCGAGTTCGAGTCTATGGCGAAGAAACAAAAGAATTCCTGGTTGAGTTCGGAGTAAAACAAGTTTGCGTCCTTTCTCCGACTCTGTTCAATTATTGGGTCAATTGGGTGCTTGAAAATGCACTGTCATCCTATCCAAGAGTTCAGACCGGACAGAATCTTTCACTGACTGACCTCGATTATGCGGATGATGTTGGCCTCCTGTCAGACCCCGTAGAAGCTCAAAACATGCTTGATAACGTGGTGGCCTGGGGAGACCTGATCGGCTTGAAAGTCAGCACAGAGAAAACGAAATTCATGGCTATTAACCACGACACAGGACCATTCACACTAACTGTCAATCAAGTTCAGCTGGAAAAAGTCAACCGTTTCACATACCTAGGCTCCCAGATCTGTATTGACGGATCTTCCGACGCTGATATCCAACAGAGAATACAGAAAGTGCAGACAGTCTTTGCCTCCCTTCGGAAACCCTTATGGAATCGCCGCGAAGTCAGTGTCCGAACGAAAGTTCGAATCTACATGGCACTAGTCCGCACCGTTCTCCTTTACGGATGCGAAACATGGTCGGTAAAACTACAGCATCAGAACACACTGAAGGTGTTTGAGCATACCTGTCTGCTAAGAATTCTCAGAATACAGCTGCGTGACCGTATCTCCAACGTGGATCTACGTTGAATGTGCAATATTCAGAAAGATGTTGCGCTCACTATTAAAAAACACGGTTTGAAATGGTTGGGCCATGTATTACGGAAGCTGCCAGAGTACCTGCCTCGCCAAATACTTCTAGTCGAGCCTAATAGCTCCTGGAAGAGACGCCAAGGAGGACAGAGGAAGAACTGGTGGAACCTGGCCAAATCAGACCTTGAACCTATTGGGGGATTCAGAAAGTTCGGACACAGATGGTCAACTCAGTGGCTCACTTTTGCAGAGCAGCTGGCAGAAGATCGCTCAACATGGTCCAAGAAGGTCTCCAAGATCATCAATGCCGGGCGAGGTGGAAACGCCTGATTCCCGCCACAAGTACAAGTACAAGTAAGGAGGAGGATCAGGATATGGAGGGACAAGGGTAAGCTTCCATAAGTTTTGGAATAAAATGGCATTTCTAGGTTATTATTGAGTGAGAGTGAGGGTTCGGCATATCTGATCTTTGAACTATTTAAAAAAAAACCTCCTATATAAACCTTATATGCCCCTAGGGTACAACTTAAAACACTTGCCCCGGCTTTTGGGGGTTGTGTCGACCCTGGAGTTTTTGTTATCTGATTTTGAACTTATTAAAAAAAAATAGCTATCTCAAAAACTCAATCGGATAGATTTGGGGGAAAGAGGGCAGTGGGGCTAGTTCCTCTCCAGTTCCTTTTGACTCTTAAAGCAGGAATTAGAACTTTCAATTTCCAATCGAATGAGTCACCTCCGAAGTTTATACGACCACCCAATCCATAAAAACCTAATTTGCCTCCGGAGCATGATTTACACCCCCTGCCCCCGGGTTCTGGGGGGTTGTGCAAACCTCGGAATTTTTGTTATATGATGTTTGGTCTATTTTAAAAAAATGACTATCTCAAAATTTTTATCAGAAGCATTTAGGGAAAAGAAGGTAAGTGAGGGGGGGGCGGCTAGTTGCCATACATCACTTTTGACCTTAAAAAGGGAACTGAAACTTTCAATTTTCAATCATTTGAGCCCCCTTCGGAGCTTATACGACCACCTCTTCCATAAAAACCTTATATGCCCCCAGTGCATAAGTTACAACCGTTCCCCGGAGCTCTGGGGGTTATCTCTGGGGGCTGGGATGTATTTGGGGAAAAGAGAGTGGGTTGGGGGTAAATGCCCTCCGATCACTTTCGACTCTCAAGAAGGGAACTAGAACTTTCAATTTTTAATCAAATGAGCCCTCTCTGAAGTTTATACGACCACCCCTTCCAAAAAACTTCATATGCCCCCGGGGCATAACTTACAACACATTCCCCCGGGCTATGGGGGAGGGGGCTGTGTAAATACCGGAGTTTTTGTTATCTGATATTTGAACTAGTTTTGACAAAATAGCTATCTCAAAATTTTTATCTGATGCTGTTGGGGAAAAAAAGGCTTGGGGGGATAGTTGTCGTCTGATATTTGACTCTTAAAAAGGAACTCCAATTTCCAATCAAATGAATCCCCTCTGAAGTTTGTACGAGCAGCCCTTCCATAAGAGCCATATATGCCTCCAGGGTAGAACTTACAATGCCTGTTACCGGGCTCTGGATGGTTGGTTGTGTTGACTTCAGAGTTTTTGATGTTCGATCTTTGAGCTATCTTTAAAATAATGGCTATCTCAAAATTTTTATCAGATACATTTGGGAAAAAGGGCGTGGGGGGGGGGGGGGCTATTGTCCCTTCGATCACTGTTGACTCTTAAAAGGGGCACTAGAACTTCCAATTTCCGTTCGAATGAGTCCCCTCCAAAACTCATACGACCACCCCTTCCATATGAAGTGCCTCTGGGAAAAAAACAAGATAAAATATTGGATCCTTACGGCCTTTACGACAGGCAACGCTTTAGCGTCGCCTCTGATCAGGAACATACACATGCCTTTTTTTGTCTTTTTTTTTGGGGGGGGGGACAAATCCTTCAAATCCCTTATTCTGTGAGAAGTATCAGAAAAGTATGGAAAAGTAAACAAAATAGTGAGACTTTTTTTTTGGGGGGGGGGGGTCCCAGGGGCCACCCCCCACGCGTACGTGCCAGCCTCTGATCATTACTTTTTTTCAAAAGCTTTGAAATTTAACAACAGTAAAACCTCAATATTCAATAAAAAATAAAAAAATATGTTTCAGCAGCTCAAAGCTCTGGAATGCATTGTTCTTTTGTCACTTTGAAGCATGAGCGATTTTATTTTAGAGATCGAAATGATCACAGTTAATTTACCCTGAAACTGTCATTTTCAGTAACCTGAAAATGAAATTAGACTGTTTGACTTGTTAAGCGGAAACTTCCGCAACCATCTATATCTTTAAAAATTGAGAATAATCAGGAGTTCAATATTTGATGGAAAAAATTTCCGAATGTTGCAGTTTTTGGTTCTCGGGGGAGCCAAACTAAAAAAAAGTTAAACCTGAATTTTACTCCACATCAAATATGACACAAAAGCTAAAAAAAAATATGGCGCTAAAAGATTGTAACTTCCCTGAAACTCAAATTGTTTCTTAATGTTTAAAATCTTACGGACCAAAGGCGTTGTCAAATTTAACTAGTTAATTGTGCTTAGGAATGTTGATGTCCTTAGTACTTCAAATATTTGAACACTAGCTCACCAATTTAAGTTTTTGATGAAGTGATGGAAAGACAGCGATTTCGTTTTCTTTTCGTTCGCGTATAGTTTCCGACGTTAAGTTTAAGCTCCAGATTGGGTATTCAAAAATCGTTCCTAACAGGAGTAAACATAACCGTAAAGCACTCGTGAAACTGCACTCCAGACTGGGTATTCAAAAGCTCCAGATTGGGTATATTACTCGACCTACTGCGACCACTCCGTCCTACCTTTATCTGGTTTGTTTCAAATTTTTCCTCAAAAAAGACATCCCAGCTCTCCGCTCAGTCTGTTTTTGGTATTTGAAATTTTTACTTTATTTACCACATTGTTATAAGAATAGAAAAATTGAGCAGAATTTTAATGCTCCACAAATAACGGCAAAACTGGCTCTGTTGCATGAGAAGTGTTTCGAGTCTGCTATTTCAAAGTTTGAGCCATTTCATGGTCTTTTGCCATGTTTTGTTCTAGTGGATTGTTTTTTGTTTTGATTTTTTTCTCTGTTTTTCTTGTAATTCACTACTACACTTTTGTCTTCCTGTTTATAGTTGGTTAAAAATAAACTACAATTAAAGTTGAACCAGAGCGAAAGGTTTATATTACTTTGAAATAGGTACAATTGAAAAAGACAAGGATTAAAAAAAAAAATACAGGTATAAAATTTTACAGGAAATTTTACTGAAAATTTTACTTATTCAAGCAAGTTTAACTGAAATAGCTATTTTGTGTTCAACATTAATACATTATTCTTAAGTTCGTCAGATAAAAGGAACATCTGTAGGATATACTACAACAGACATTTGAAGGTCACAAGAACATTATCACGTAATAGAGCGGAAAAACCCATACCACCTCTTGTTTACCTACACTGACTACCACTCAATTCCTCACTCTTTACACTAAATTTTGACTTTTTGTTCCAATTCTTAAAGAACAGCTGCTCAATAAGAGGGCCATTGGAATGGGACAAGATTTATTTTAAACCCCGATAAAATGATCTAGATTCAGTGACGATAGACAATAGAGGTTTGGCCGACAAGTAGAAATTTTCAGAGCAAAAAAACAGAACATTTCAAACTAGAGAGAAAAATTGCAGAGCTAGAAAATTCATATCTAAATTAAAAAGAAAAATATTGTTGCAGAGCCTGGTCAAAAACAAGAAAAGAAATTTTGAGATTAAAAAAAAAACAGAAAATAATTTTGATTGCCGTCACAGTTCTTTGTAAACCCGTCAAAAAGTTTGTCAACTCAGAGATATATAGAAAATAACAATTCTTCCTGAGAATGAACGTAAACAAAGAAAGCTAGGCAATAGTGATGTGCCAAAGACAAATCAAACAGTTCGCGTAAGTAAGGAGCGACTCGGCCCAATAGTGCCCGAAACTCTGAGAAACGAAATTCTGATAACGACTGATAAATTAAAAGAATTGACTTTTTATGCTGGTTCCTGTTATATACAGTTCTTTAAGTTTGATATTGTCCATTAAAAGCTACGAGCCGTATCCAGGATTTTTTTTCGGGGGTGTTTTACACAAAGATTTTCTTAGGGGGAGGGTAAACAATCTGAAACGAAATGCTAAAAAACGGACTTTTGATAGCAGTAGGTACATCAAAAGGATTAGCTTGTAATGTTGATTTCAAATACATAGGATTCATTAATTTTAATATTACCCATTAAAAGTTATGAGCCTGAGAAAGATTCCCTTATTTTCGAAAAAGGGGGGAAACATCTTCGAAAGAAATTTTCAGAGAAGAAAACAGAACATTTCAAACTAGAAAAAAAAATGCAGAGCTAGAAAATTCATATCTAAATTAAAAACAAAAATATAGTTGCAGAGCTTGGTCAAAAACAAGAAAAGAAATTTTGAGATTAAAAAAAAGGAAAATAATTTTGACGAGCTAAAATAATTTTTAACGGCGTCACAGTTCTGGGTAAAAGTTTGTCAACTGAGAAAGAAATAGAAAATGACAACTGTTCCTGAGAATGCGATAGGCACGTGCCAAAGACAAATCAAACAGTTCGCGTAAGTAAGGAGTGACTCGGCCCAATAGTACCGAAACTTGAGAAACGAAATTCTGATAACAACTGATACATTAAAAGAATTGGCTTTTTATGCTGGTTCCTGTTATATTATGCCTTAGAAGATTTGCCTGATTTTCGAAAAGAGGGGAAGCACCCCCAAAAGTCAAGCAATCTTAATAAAAGTCAGAACATCAAATTCAGTATATCAGAGAACTCTACTTTAAAGGTTTCAAGCTTATATCTATAAAATTGATATTTTGTATTTTTTTTTTCAGAAGAATAATCACTGATGCGTGTTTTTACTTGTTTTTGTTTTTTTCCTTAGAGGTGATCGCATCAAATCGTTAGTCCTAGAAGATCGGCAGAGGGCTCATTCGAGGGGATATCAAAAGTTTTAGCAGCATTTTTGAATTACCAACAGATTGGAAGGCAACTACCTCCCCTCCCGCACCCTTCACTACCCCCAAAGACATCCGATCAAAATTGCAAGATAACTAATTGATTTAACATAGTTGAACGGTCCAATAACTACACCTTTGCGGATGACATGCCCCTCACATCCCCTCGGGAAAGGGTTGTAAGTTACGCAATTTGTAATTTGAAAAAAAAACTGTTTTTCAACTGAACTTAAGGAGTAAAATTAAAACTTAAAAACAACAGAAATTTTTCCATATACGAGGGGGGCTGCCACTTTCTCGACCCTCACTCTTCACGCTAAAATTTAACTTTTTGTCACAATTCTTTAAGTAAGACAGCTTAAACACAAGGGCCGTTTAATTTGAACGAGAAGTATTTTAAAGAACTTTAAGACTTTAGCGAAAAAAGCGAGGGTTGAGGAAGGGGCTGCCCCCTCACATACGGAATAATTTTTGTTCGTTGTATGTTTTAATATTACTCCTTACTTCCAGTTGAAAACTTGTTTTTTTTTTATTTAATAAAGAATCTTAACGTGAATAGGAAACTTGAAAAGACAGTGAAACAGGAGATAAAGAGAAACCAACTAACGGACTACAGTATCCGCATAAAGGAGAGGTAAGAGATGCAGTGGATAGACTACTACAAAAACTATACAGGCTTTAGTGACAACAACACATGGAGGGCTGTGTAATACCTCAGTATGTGTCAGTATAGATTTTTAACTAGAAAGTTTATTTTTCCAATTAAAAATTCAGTTGCAAAGCAAAACAAAAGATTATTCTAACTAGACAAAAGTTAGAGACCTAAATGCGCGAATTTCCTAAAATATATTGTAACCAGGTCTCTGCTACTCCTATGCCTAGAAATTCCCAGAGGTGACCCCATCTAATCAATAGTCCTAGAAGATCGACAGAGTTCATTCGAATGGATATAAAAAGTCCTAGTACCATTTTTGAGTAACCAAAAAGATCGGTAGGCAACTAGCCCTCCTCCCAAGCCCCTATTTTCCCCAAGACATCCGATCAAAAATTTGACTACCGTATCCGCAAAAACATGGACGTAAGAGGTGTAGTTGATATTACAGAAACCATACAAGTTGAAACGACAACAAACCATGGTGGGCTAGTTACTACACCAGTACCTGTCAGTATAAATTTTGAACTAGAAAGTTTATTTTTTCAATTCAAAATTTATTTGTAAAGCAAAAAATGGGAGCTAAGCGGGTCAATACCCTAAAATATATTATAATCGGGTCTCTGCTGCTCCTATGCCCAGAAATTCAGCAGAAAGTTCAACTAGTATTATTAGTCGAGAAACGATGTTATTCTATAAACAAACGAAAAATTTTGCTACTCTTAAAAAACTTACTGGACGGTAAATTTATGACTTTTATTTAGGCCAAATCCGTTATACGTATATTTCTACACGAAATAAAATAAATATAAAACTAGGTAAACTTTCAATTTTGACAGTGAATTAAAAAAAAAAAAAAAATGCTAACGAATTGCTGAATATTTCGGTTTCACATCTGAAAGCCTTTGTGAACGAAAAAAGACAGAGAAAAAAAAAAAATAATTAACTAATTAACTAAATAATTAATAATTAACTAAATAATTAACATGCTATAAAATCATACGGGAAGATGAGAAGAGGAGGAGAATTTGGAGCATTTGGAGCATTGTCTGAGTCGTTGTCAAGGTCTTTTGGGGGTACGGGAAAATTTATTTGGGAATGATAAAGTGCTGCTTCCTGATGCCGTGAAAAGTACATCGTCACAATTTATTTGTCTAGAGGGAAGATATCTTGATGAGTATTTTGCAAATAGAAGAGAGTAGTTTTTATTTTTTCTTTATTATTGTGAGGAGTGCTGTAATTTGTTAATCTTGTATGTTATTTATGTACATGGCCACATTTTTGCTTGAAATACATGTTATTTTATCTTATTGCCTCCCTTTTTTCTTTAAGCAATGAATGGTTTATTAGAAATTCAAAGATATGGCAAATACGACTGTTTAATATATCTTTAAAACTGATGTATGTTGTCAGGGGTTTTCGCAAAGAACTCTGTCCTCAAATAATACCTTAAAGCAGCGGTATTTTGCATCCCACGCTCTCAACAAAAGCGCAAACCTTGAGTCATCATATCCTGAAAAGCAGCTTGCAACTCAAATACCTGTAAGTTCCAATTTCTAGTCATTTAGAAGAGATAATCTAAGGTGGTGGAACTCCTTCCTAACCGTAATTTTTGAGAATTTCTCTCCTTTGAGAGAATTTCTCTCCTTTTTGAGAACCAGAGAACAAAATCCTGGTCTTGGTGTAAAGAAATGGGTCATATCCATGAAATGTTTACAAAAATAGCTCTTAATAGGACTTTTTACAATTTTTCAGGTTCATAGCTTTTCATGGGTAAAATTAAATTTAATACATTTTGTTCACAGAATCAGGATTTAAAGGGTTTTAGAACTCAAATTGAGAATCTCGAGGATTGAATCATTCGAATTGAAACAAAGCTGGATGAATTTTGATCAGGAGTCCCTATTCGACAGCCTTGTGTTTCATGGGGCCAAACAGTTACCCAGTGTGGAAAGTCGCACGGCAATACTTCAAATTCTGAACAGCAAAATGTCTCTGACTGAACTCTCGCCTTCTGATCTAATCAATGTGTACCGTTTCTGCCTGAATAATCAGGCCCCACAGACTGAAGAAAGTTCTACTAGAGCTGCTTCGATCATTGTTAAATTTCGAAGCAAAGATGTAGCCCGAAAAGTGTTGAAAGCTAAAGCTAGACTTGCATCTACTGGTATTTTTATATCGGAGTCCCTAACAAAGCGTCACTGGGACATTTTGAATGCGGCTGAAGACATGTACGGTCAGCGTAATGCGTGGTCAGATCAGGGTCAGATATTGGCAAAGTCTAGTGTAGGGTCAGCAATAAGGAAACTAAGGTCTATTGCTGATTGCATTTAGTATTAGAAGTTATGATTTTTTTTTTATTCTTCTGTCTCTATTTAATTTTCATTTTTTGTCCCTTTGTGTTCCTGCTTTTTTTTTTTTTTGGTTTGTGTTTGTTATTAGTAAGGAATGACTGAGTTTGAAGTCGGGAAAATTAACATCGAGGATTATCTATCTAGAGGAGTTGGCCATGATGATGATTTCCCGGTAACCCAGTTGAAGCCGAAAAGAAATAGTATTTATCTGCGTGCGCCTTATGAATTGCCGCCATTTCCGGAAAACCAATGTCTGCGTTTAAGCTTGTGGAATGTCCATGATACATCAAGCTACTTAGATATTCTTCAATTATTAGAAGATTTGTCTTCCCATTTTGAGGTTGTAGGGCTATGTGAAACGTTTTTGTGCGAAAACCAGTCTCTTTCGCTTTATGCATTTCCAGGGTACAACCTACATGTGAAGAATCCTGCTTCGTTGGGCCGTGGTGGCATTGCGCTCTTGTTGAAGGATGGGATGAGGAGTGGCATAAGGGATGATCTTAGTATATGGAGAGAAGGCAAGGTGGAATTTTTTCAGTAGAAGTAGACTTTAATAATAAAAAAAATATAATTAATATGTTGTATAGGCCGCCCAGCACTCACTTGTGTAAGTTTACAGATGGATTTAATGAGCTCCTAGAAAAAGTCCTAAATGGTGTTAGTCATATAATGAGTAATTTTAACTTTAACTCGTTGAATCCTTTAATTAAAAATGACGATTTTTCAAATTGGATGATACCAAATGATTTATATCCGCTTGTGAATATTCCGACGAGAATTACAAGTCAATCTGCAACGATCATCGAAATGTCTTTGTTCGTTCAGTTGATTTGAACCGAAGTTTTTCTGATGTGATGTTTCCTGGGTATGATCATCTTCCACTGTCAGTCGCTATTAGTTGTGATGTAAACGAATCTGAAAAAAGAAACTAAATATTTGGCTTATGAAAAAAGAAATTCTTCAAAGGTTCTCAGAAGAAGTAAGTGCAATAGACTGGAGCCCAGTGTTCGATTAGAAGGAATGCCCTATGGAATCCTTGAATCACCTTATGGAAGTTATTACCCCTTATCTATGACAGAACATATCTAGTAAAAGGCATTGAATATAATAATTCTGTTCGCCATAGACCACTGATTTTAGTGGCTATAATTGTGCTAAAAGAATTAAGAAATCGGCTCTATGAATAATATGTCTGATTCATAAAGTGATGAATCATTTATTTTATTTACACAGCAAAGGGGTCTGGCGAATAAAATAAGGAGAAACGCAATGTCCAATTATTACGGCAATAAGCTGGAGGAAAGTAAAGAAAATATGAGAAAAACATGAAATGTTTTAAATGAGATCATGGGTGGCAAGGGAAAAGATACCACGGCAAATATTCATTTGGATGGTTGCAACCGTGATGATACAACTGGAATTGTAAACAAGTTTGCAAGTTGTTTGTTGAATTTTGGTTCTAAAGTTTAAACTAGTTTTACTGACAAGTTTAATTAAATACAGTGCAATACTATCAGTGATGTCCGTGGTAAAACATTAAACATGGAATTCCAGCCGTGCACGTATGAAGAAGTAGAGAAAGCGGTACAGTCACTTAAGTCTAATTATGCTGGTGTTAATGGTTTGTCCCTGTGAGCTCTTAAAGTGATTTTAGGATATATTCTTAACTGTCTAATGTTTATCATCAACCTTTCTCTAGGAAAGGGAAGTTTCCCGGAGCAGCTTAAGGTAGTGATGGTCATTCTCCTACATAAAGGCAGTCGCAAAGCAGATATTTAAAACTGAAGACCCATATCAATTCTACCTATATTTTCAAAGATACTGGAGAATGTGGTGAATAAACGACTCTATGATTTCCTTCAGACTAATAGTCCAGACTACAGACTACTAGTCCTTCAGACTAGTAGTCTGTTGAGCCAGACACAGTTGGGGTTCCGTAACGGTCACTCCACGACACACGCCTTGCAGCACCTGGTTCAAAGTGTAAACTGTTCACTAGACTCAGGTGTCATACCTGTGTGTATTTTCATTGACATCAGAAAAGCCTTTGACACGGTTGATTTGAAAGTCCTGGTTTACTGAGTGAGAAATCTTGGATTCAAAGGAATTTGTCTAAGACTACGTGAGAGTTATTTTTATTATTGGTCTCTCAAAATGTTGTTAAAATGAGGTAGTATCTTTTTCTTTTCCTGTGAAATGTGGTGTGCCACAGGGTTTTTTACTCGACCCCTTATTTTGTCTAGTATATGTGGAAACGATCCATTTTTCTCTGCAAGATGTATTACTTCCTTTGTTGATGACACTGCGCTAATAGTATTTACAAAATCAGTTGACGATTTAATAGAAAAAGCTAATAATGCCCTGAAAAGACTGGAGGTATTTATGAGTTTAAGTATGCTATGTGTTAATGTAAAGAAGACGTTTTTACTGAAGTTCTGTAGAGTGGGTGAGTCTATTGATGTAAGCGGTAAAGTCTTAATGAGTAGAAAGCCTGTTGTTCAAGTAAATTCACTGCGGTATCTTGGTTTCTTCATTGATTCTAATCTTACGTGGAAACTTCACAGTGATATCATTTCAGCAAAATTTGCACGTGGAGTAGGATTACTTAGAAGAGTGAAGCATGTTCTGCCTCAGAGTACTCTTCGTACGATATATTATGCAATCATTCACCCGTAGGCCTGTATATCATATGGATGTGTCGTGAGGAGCAGCAACTTTGATATGAACTGCAAGCGTGTGCAAGTGTTACAGAATAAAGCAGCAAAAATAATTGGGAAGAATACACAAAATGTGAAAGACAACAGTGCATGTTTTAAATATCTAAGGCTGCTTAATGTTGGGCAGATAAGAGACTACCCAGCCGCGATATTTGTTTATAATTGTGTGAATAATCTAGTCCCGCTAATTTTTAAGGAGTTCTACCGTTTCAACAGTGATTTTCGTGATTACGATTTGAAAAGCTGTTATAATTTGGTTGTGGAGCTTAAAAATAGTGTGAGATCAGATTTTACTTTAAAGTATCCTGATCCTTCTGTTTAGAATTCACTTCCTGTGAGCATTAGGGCGGCTGAACAACTTCCTCAATTTAAAAATAGATTAAATGAGTATTTTTGGGTGAATTAGTTGTTAATTGTTTTTATTAGTTGTTTAAGGTTTTTTTTTTGGGGGGGGGGAGTGAGTGGAAAGGCTGTGGGAAGGAGTGGGTGGATGGGCTGGGGGGCGGCTGGGAGTTGTATTTGGTGATAGTTATTGCTCTGGAAGTGTGTGAGTGAAGGGGTTTGTTTTTTTTCTGTCTTTTCGTTTTATTTGTTTTTCCTTATTTTTGTTTGTGGAATTGATTTATTAATTTAGGTTGATTTAGGAAGAGTTATGTATGTAATCACTACGCGTTAGGACAATTTTTTTTTCCCCTAGTGTAGTGTTTTCTAATTACACTGGCTTGATTTTTTGTTTATTTGATGAAATAAAACCTAACCTAACCTATTAAAAACAATTTACAGAGGTTAATTAGTGTCAGATGGTAGTCCTAATTTCCATCCAGAATGTCTTGCTCTCCAAAAAGCTCTGAACTTTGTGCTCGCTCTGGTGCGTTTACGGTCAAGGGCAATATCCAGCCTTACTAAGGGCAGGGGTTCCAGATCAAAAATGAAATTTTTGACCTGGTACCCCTATTGACCTGGAATTTTATGACTGAAATTTTCGAAATTTTTAAAAAAATTCACCTTATATGAAAAAAAAAAAAAAAAAAAAAAAAAAAAAAAAAAAAACACAGATAGCACAATGCTATTTTGAAAAACGTAGCAAGAAAATACTCATATAATGATTTAATGAAACAAAGATATAGTAAACACATTCACACAAGGCTGACTAATAATATTATAATAAAATAAAGTTCAGATCAGACGTAGAATGACTAGCAAAATAAATCATACATTTAAAAGGCAGAGAATAAAAATAATAAAACTGAAGTTCTATAATCGAATGTACTATAACACCACAAAAAAGGCTTGTTGACTTAGTCAACCAATTGGCAAAATTGAGGAGATGAGTGAAAAAAAAAAATTCGCTTATATTAATATAATATATTTCAAACCAAACAAAGCATTCCTATTTTTCTGAGAAGTAGCACCAATGCAAAAAAGTGACTAGAAAACTGATCCAAAGTAAAATGAACAAGAAAATATATATAACAGGAGAAAATACAGATCAAATGTAGAATAACTAGCAAAATAAATCATACACTGAAAAAGCAAAAGAAAAAAAAAAGATAAAATGGAAGTCTATAATATGTGTTAGAGTCTAATAATATGTGTTAGAGGACCAAAATACATTAGAAGAATTTTGTTGAGAATTCAAAAGACGAAAATATGGCTTTAATTTTTACTATATTTCAAACAAAAAATTTATTCTTAGTTTTTTTTACAATCAGAATATCCATTATAAACAAAACTGACTAGAAAACCAATCAAAAACAAAATAAAAAGCAGAATATTTATAAAAATAAACAAATAGTGGAATGATGTAATCATAATTGTTGGTGCACAAGTACAAATAATAAAAAATACATTTTATATTATATTAGTAAGTTAAAAGGCTATTTGCAGTTTAGTAATCCCTTCCCCTTTATTAATTGACAAATGAATATAGCCATGTCAATACATGGGTGGCAAAATAATAATTTCAGTAGTAACATTCAAATCCATATACGCAATACATAAAGGCATTATACTTTTTCCAAATACGACATTTTATCCACTTACGGAAATAACTAGTTACTCTGTAAATTTTTTCGCATCAATTTGCATCGACTACGGCAAAACGCCAACACGACTGCAGTAGTTTAAAAGGCGGTAGCTGGCATTATTTAACAAAGGGGTGTTCGCCCCCCCCCCCAGCAGGGGCAAATCCACAATATTTTCATTGAGGGGGGCAAGAGGGGTCTACTTTCGTATATTCAAGGGTATGGGCTTTATAATAATTTTTTCTCCACATTACTGGGGGGGGGGGGGCAACCACCCCCCCCCCCTTTCCCCTCCCAAACTACACCCCTGCCCCCCAGGGAAACAAAATATTTCAATCGAGTGGTGTAATCCGCGTTCCTATACCTAATTTGCGGTTTGAGACTATAAGGAGTCTCAAAAATGCGTTACATCAATTCAGAATATTTCTTTTTTCAAAATATATTATATCTCTTTTTCTGAAACGCACAAATAGTTGGAATTTTGAGTTTTTGATATTAAGATTGCATTTATTTTATCTTGAATGTTACATAAAGAGTCATCGTAGTACAAAAATTTCACCACAACAATTGAAAAACTGAAAATGTATCATTCGGTAATTTTACTCTAATGAAAATTTAAGAGAAAGGACTATTTTTTCACATTACTACTAATTTTTAGCATTTGGCATCAAAATTCTCTCTCTTATTCTGAATGCTTTTTATTGCCTTGTTGCATAAACAACTATTTGTCAATAACAACTTAAAACCCCAAATTAAACTTTTCAGTTTTTTCACTCGCCTTTAAAACTTATAAAATGCAACATACTGCCTTTTGAATCACCACAGTTGGAGGAATCAGTAGCTTATAGTGCTCGTTCAACAGTCACCAAGACCATTTGGGCGCTTTGCAAGTGGATCTAATTCAGAAAACAGGTCAAACCATTTTACATGACTCTTAGTCTCTGTCTTCTGTGTTGGATTAATTTCTTGATTTTTAACACTTGAAGAGCCATAAATTCCAGGAATACTTTTCAAATCCAACATTTGAGCTAAATCACTTGGTAAGCCATCTACTAATAAAGGGGAATAGACGTCAGTATAATCAAAATCAACCTCTTTGGGATTTTTCTTTGAGTTTTGTCCGATTTGACTTAGACCTAAATCAAGTAAATCAGTTGTTTCCGGTTCAACAGCCTTAAAACCATCGAGAGCATCATTTAGTTCAGCTAAGAGCTGACTGGTATCAATAAGGTCACCATCACCTTCATCTACAGATCTGGTACTTTCATCACTCGGTTTTTGGTCGCTATAATCGAAGTCAAAAAGCAATTTATCATTTGATGATTCTTCATCCCCTTCTTCATTGAGACTCTCAAGAGTGCCTAACTCTTTTAAAACCGAAAACTGGAACTTAACCGGTTCCTTAAGTCTTTTCGCTGCTGTTTCTAAACATTGGCTAGAACTTGTCAAAAATTCTATGAACATTTTCTGATAGTTGGCAATACTGTGTGAAAAAAGGTTACTTCGAGCAGCTGCGAGAAGATCAATTTTCTGTATGGCAATAAGCTTCATTCCGTCATAGGTCTTTTTAGAATCTTTTACTTGTCCTTGAACTTTTCTAAACTTCATCATCTGACGAGTGGCATCAGGATCCAAAGTTTGGGACACATTCGCCATCCACATTAAAGAGCCTAGAAGCAAAATTTGCTATGAGCTTCCAGCCATACGAAAAATAAATACATGAATAATTTTTTTTTTTTTTGCACCTGACAGGTGGCATCAGTATCTGAGTTTTGACAGATATTCGCCATTCGCATTAAAGAGCCTATAAGAAACATTTCTATTTGCTTACAGCCATACAAAAGATATTATATCCTCTTATTGCTTATATTTAATGCTTCGCATGAAAGATAACAAGAGTGAAAGACGAAGAAAAAAAGGGAAGGGTGAGAAAGAGAGATAAAGACAGAAAGAATGAAAAAGAGAGAAATACTAGCAACGAAATGTTAAAATAGAGAAAATCTAGCATATCTTATGGAAAATTACTTTGCCCAGATACCTTAGGTCAATGAAATTAAGATATAGGTCTACATGGCGACAATAAAACTCTCACTTTAGGCCAAATTAATAAAAAAACAAGAAAACGAAAAAATTGAGTTAAGAGAGAAAAAGAAAGGGAAGCCAGTTACGAAAAAGTATAAAAATACGTACGAAAGAGGAAAAAGTACGAAAAGAGAAAATTTACAGGTATGAAAAAAATATACAAATTAGAAAATTTAGCATATTTTTTGAAAAATTCTTTTTGTCAGCTAATGTAGATAAATAAAAATAAGATATATAAGGCGCTTATAAAATGATCAATGTAAGTCAAAACAAAAAAAAGAGAAGAATAAAGCATTAAGTCAAGAGAAAGAGAGAGAAAAGGATAGAGAGAGGGAGAGATTCCAGGAACGAAAAATATAAAAAATAGAGAAAAATTAGCATTTTTATTAAATTCCTTCTTCCATCTAACTTAGGTAAATAAAACAAGATAAAAAAAAACTAACACAGAAGTATTTGTCCAAAAAGAGAGTCATACTTACTCCCTCCATTAAACCGCGCCATTTAAACATTTGACTCTCAATAACTTGGACTATCTGTCTTGGCTTTTCCTACAAATAGCCATGTCTTAATGCCTACTGCAAAATACTTGATTTTCAATTCAGTTAAAATTCCGTTTATTTTGAAAGTCAAGTATTTTGCAGTAGGTATCAAGACATGGCTATTTGCAGAAAAAGCCAAGACAGATAGTCCAAGTAATTGAGAGGCAAATGTTTGAATGACACGGGAAAATGGCGGGAGTAAGTATCATTGAGTCTCTTATTGGAAATGCTCATCAAAATACTCAATGTGGGCAATTTTTTTTGGGAGTTTTTGGGATTCAATAGTTCTTAAAAACCAAACGTTTAAATTTCTGATAACGAAAATAAAGAGTGTTCTGATCATTTTAGCAAAGTACATAATAAATCGTCCCTGATTACGGTACTCAAATTATTGTCATTCATCTAAATTTTACAAAATTAAACGCCAATTTACAAGTCCCCCCCTCCCAAAAGAAAACTTTGGAAAAATCCCGTTAAAATGTATCCAGACAATTACTTTACCTTTATAATCGTCTCTCTTTTTTTCACATGTTGTAACAGTTTTTGCGGAATCAGCTATGGCTCGCTTCTTAAATGTGACAACTTCCTGAAGAAGCCTCATAATGGGATGCCTCAAGGCTGCTCTTTGCTGAGCAACCTCTGCCATAGCTTTTGCAGCAGTGCCCATGACTTTCCCAGCACCTGGAAAAGTAAATAAACGTCAAGACTCATCATGGCTGCCCTATCTAATCCAAGGCCTCCTAACAAAAGGCAAAAGCATAATTCGCTTGGCTAAAAGGTAGTTTTTGAAAAAAACTACCTTTCTTTTTTTCTGCTATATATGAAATATACACGACGAAAAAGTTCGTTACGTTTTTGCTTGGAGATGGCGTTTCAGAGCGCTCAAATGGCAGCCTGGGCGTCGTCCAAGTATAGCTTGATTTGTGAATTTCTCGTGGTTTTTCTGCTGTGAGGGTGCTTATAATCGAAAATTTTACTGTCCTAGTTTTCATTAGTGCCTTAACGATGGCATTAAAGTACGCAAAAGCTGACTTACACGAACTGAATTCATCTCGTCTGGCAGTGGCGCCATCTATATTCGTTAACTTACGAATCTATAGACTGTTGAGAAAGTGCCACTACAAGTCAACGGCGATCCAACCGCAGCCACAGAGGGAAAAGAGGAGGCCAGAGAAATAAAAATTGTGTTATCCCTGTTCTCATTTCTAACACGAGAGCAAGGTCTCTCAGAACGGCAAGGGAACGTATTCTGACAGTAGTTAAATGCATTCCTCCTACGCTCCGTCCGTGGTATGATGACCCAGTATCGTCGCTGTCAAGTACCCCACCTCCCCTACCACCTGAGTTTTTCTTGGCGAAGTGCAGAGTGCCCAATATCTTAGCATGTAATGCCCGATCGTTAAACAACAAAACCAACCAACTTGAAGTAGTTCTCAAACAGACGAGTTCCCCCATTGCTGTGATCACAGAATGTTGATATTAACGATGAAAACGGGCATATCAAAGGGTACAAGTGTTTTTTTAATACGAGACGCGACCGAGAGATTAACCAATAAGGCGGCGAAGTCGGCCTGTACTTTCGGGAAGACTTACCTTGTAAATTACTAAGTCAGCCCAGTGACTCATGCCATGAAGTAATATGGGTCGAATGTAAACCAAAGCGCCTATCAAAGTGATATTCGTGCTTGGTTGTAGCCGCAGTTTACTACCCCAACAGTGCAAAGAACAGGAAAAAACTGATCCAGTATATCCAAAACTGTACGGATGACCTACGCCGCAAACACGCAGCGC
This sequence comes from Artemia sp. Qi Xiang Cuo, assembly GCF_049724085.1. NCBI lineage: Eukaryota > Metazoa > Arthropoda > Branchiopoda > Anostraca > Artemiidae > Artemia > Artemia sp. Qi Xiang Cuo. The sequence goes on along the minus strand of NC_142800.1, from coordinate 4,057,821 downwards.
CTGCTTTTGTAGTCGCTGGAGCTTTCAATCAGACTAATAAGGCATGGGTGTCCAGCATGCTTGACCTCGAGCAAGTTGTCTCAATCCCAACGCACGTCAGTGGTAGGATATTAGACCTTATTTTCACAAACATTCCCGATTTTTACGAAGTACCCTGTTCTCTCGGTCCGTTGCATAACTCTGACCATAACACACTTCTTTGGAAGGCCAAAGTTGATCTTCCAGCACCAAGTGTAAAAATTGCCACTCGACCTATGACTAAAGAGGCAATTCGTTCCTTCGGACAGTGGATTGAGACGTTTGAGTTTGATGAGATTTGCTCTTTGACAGATATCGACCACAAAGTTGATACTTTTAACTCTTTGCTGTTATGTAAATATCATGAACATTTCTCAACTGTTACGAGCAGCGCAGAAACGGTACGTTCATGATAAAGTCTCGCCTCTCCTTCAAGGTGAGCTCCTTCACGCTGATAAAATCAGCTGAAGTGAACGCCTTTTTCACTTCAATCTGTATACCCGTCCTTCACCGAAGCCGAAATCGAAGCCCTCATTGCTGACGTCTCTGAAGATACAATCGTTGAGGTATCCGAGTTCGCGGTGTATAAAGAACTTCAAAAGTTGAAAAGCAACTGTGCTTCTTATCCAGGAGAATTGCCAGTTAAACTTTTAAGAGAATATTCTATGTTTCTAGCAAAACCACTCATCAGTGATCAATCAGTCGTTCAAGTAGCACACATTCCCGAGTGCTTGGAAAAAAAGCCTACGTGCGCGTCTTACCCAAAGTCAAAGACCCGAAATCCTGTAATCAGCTTCGTCCGATTTCTATTACGCCTAATATGGCTAAAGTGACCGAATCCTTTATATGGTAAGGCATTTGACGTGATCCGCCATTATATCAGCAAATAACCTAAAAAAGATGGGCGCTAGGAAGCACATTTTGCTCTTAGTTGTTGACTTTCTGCGTAACCGCTACCAGTGTCTATGCCCTCTACCCAAGTGACTTAAACTCTGAGTGGGCTGAACTGACGTGTGGCGCACCACAAGGCACTAAGCTGGCAGCTCTTTTGTTTTCAGAGGTAATTAACTACATTATCCTCGAGTTTGAAGACAGATTCAAATACGTGGACGGTATCTCCCTACTTCTGAAACATCTTGCTGAAAAGTCAGACGTGTATCCCCAGTTCAGCAGTGAGATCAGTAAATCCTTTCTCGAGCAGTGTAGCATTAATGACCTCCAGCTTAATGTGAATAAAACAAAAGTCATGAGGTTTAATCCGCTAAAGCGTGACCTCTTATGCCCGGATCCGTGGTACCCTACCTCCTCAACCTCAGTGATTCTCGGGGTTACTTTCAGTATCGACTATTCATTTAGCGGGCACATCGCCGGTCTGGTGAAAAAAGGTAGTTGTGCACTACGGTCGCTAATTACCTTGCGCCGACTGGGTTTCTCACAAAGTCAGCTGAAAACGGTTTACGTCACATATGTGCGCCCTATCCTAGAATATGCGAGTCCTGTGTGGGGCCCTCAGGCTCATAATATTGAGCACCTAAGTGAAGATCTGCAGGTCATTCAAATACGGGCGAAAGTGATACTAGAACCTGAAATACAACTCTTATGATGCTGCCCTTAGTACCTTACGACTGCCAACGTTGCGTGATCGGCGCTTGCAGTTGATGTGCAATTTTGGGCAGTCCTTTCTTTCGTCCCAGAAACACCGTTCGTTGCTTCCCCCAACTGCACCTATCACCGCCAACACCCGCAATAAAAACCAACTAGTGCCTCCAAAGTGTCGAACAACCCGTCACAGCAATTCATTCGTGCCTTTTTTGTCAGTTATTTAAACCGGCAGTGACCAGTTTTATGCATTGTACTAAACATCACCATTTAGTCACGGCTTCGGCCACGGCTACGATAGTTGTTTATAAAATAAATGAGTCTATCTATATATCTATATATTTTTATTCACTTCACCCAAAAAATAGCATAACTGCATTATATAAAAAAACTAAGCAACCACATAAAAGGCATAGGTCCTATGGGTGGCTGTACCTTCTAACCACCCTTTAACCTAAAATTAGCAAACCCCGAGAAAAATAATTTGCTATATAAAAAAAACTAATTAAAAAGAAAATAAATGCAACTAACTAAAATGAAATTTAGTCAAGAAGAAAGACCATTATTAGGGTTTGTCAAATGTCTTTAAAATATTGAGCATGAATGAAGGTGAATCCCTAATTTTATTGGCCCTCAATTTTTGAAAAAGATCCGACAAATCATAATCATGCTAATTTATATTCAATGTTGAAGTAAACAAAAAGTTCAACAAATTCACTTCTTCAACAAAGTTCAAAAAGTTTACTGATGGCGATTGGCCACAAAAGGTCACTCAAGTATCCTAAACGCACATGAGAATATGCCACAGAAAGAATCCCGGTTTTTCTAATTCAAAATTAAATCAAGGAAAAATTAATTGTTGAAAACGAAATAAATTTTTTTTTTATTTCTTAAGGCAAATAGTGCTTATATACAAACTTATAGGCTAAATAATCATCATTCATTACAAAGTACCATTGTTCTCTTTTTGCATGGACCTTTAATGGACCACAATACTCTGACATCCCTTAGCTCCTCCCATACGAATATCCCATATGGTTATCCTCCTCCCATATATCGCTCCTCCCATATGAATATCGCTCCTCCCATACGAAAATTATGTAATTTGTCATATAATGTCTCGAGAGCTTGACTTTTCTCATTAAAGTTTTAGTTAGAAGCGAACAGGCACTGAGACAAATTAAATGGATGGGTAACATTTTACTTTTGGCCATCTCTGGAACCGCATATAGATTTTTTGTTTTTCAGATTCCAGAGACATCTACGTTTACCATGTGCACAGCCTCTCATAATGTTTTTAGGGTGAAATTATTTTTGTCAAAGTCTGCTGAGAGACAAGGCGGGGTGTTTATTAACTGGCACTTGCATGTACTGAGGTGCACATTGAAAATAAATTTCATTAAAAATTTTTTAGGGAGGGGTGGGGGGTTACATTAAAAACCTCAAAAAACGCATACACAATTTATTTATGTCAGGATGGCTTTAGCCCTATGAAAGGTTGAAAATTTGCATATTTTCAATCAGCTTGAATAATATTCTCGCTCCCCATCCATCCATACTCCACTGTAAAACTATTATTATAGTATTTTGCAAAATTTTGTCCAAAATATATATAGTAAGCTCTTAATTCTTAAGCAGGATAACCCAAGAAATACTTCCTTTTTATTCAGGAATAAAATTCCTTTTATTAACGAGTAAAAGGAAAAGTGAATTAGAAACGAACAAAATTGTGGATTTTTTGCCAGAAATCTTGGAACCTTGTTTAGGTAATTTTGTTTAGAAATTGTTTAGAAATCTTGTTTAGAAATTAAGAAATCTTGTTTAAATAACACACCTTACTGATCACTCCACGAAACTATAAAAAACAAGTGATGCTGTCTGTCAATTATCAAATTATAGCCGATTATAGAACATCATTGCATCCACCGTCTAATAACTAATTATACTGAGAAGGTAAGTAAAACTATCCACTTGATCGGTCATCTTGTTACCAACATAATCTCCTCACCTTCATTGATTCCTACTCTAAGCAACAGAGTCTTCCTAACAATAATTTGACACCCTAATCATGCACCCTAAACTCTCAAAACTTCTGAAAATTCATTCATTTTGCTAACATCTTTATCTAGGACACCCAAATCCTCTTCATAATCAAAGTCTAGGAGAGTTTCAAACAGTTTGTGGCAACAAACTGTAAGTAAGGAGCGACCCGGCTCAATAGTAACCGAAACTCTAAAAGGCAGAATAATGATACCAATAGAAATGTCAAAAGAATCAGCTTTTTATGCTGATTTCAAAAATATATAAATTTCACAAGGTTTAGTCATATCTATCAACGGCAACGAGCCTGAGAAAAGTCTCCGAGTTTTTAGAGAAAAGAGAAGAAACCACTTGAAAGTCAAGTGATCTCAATGAAAATCACATCATTAGATTCACTGTATCATAGAACTACTGCATATGTTTCTAGCTCCTATCTGGAAAAATGTGGTATTTTGTATTTTTTGCCAGAAGAAAGATCACGGATTCGTGTTTATTTTTTTTAATTTTTTTTTTCCCCAGGGGTGATCGTATCGACCCAGTGGTCCTGGAATATCGGGAGATGGCTCATTCAAACAAAAATTAAAAGTTCTAATGCCTTTTTTAAGAAACCAAAAAACTGGAGGACAACTAGGCCCCCTCCCCAGCCTCTTTTTTCCCAAAATCGTCCGATCAAAATTCTTATATAGCTATCTTGTTTAGCACAGTGTAAAGGTCAAATAACAATGCCATTGGACATAACTTTACCCCCCCCCCCTCCAGCCCCAGAGGAAAGGTCTTTAAGTTGTAAAATTTGCCTATTGTTTGCGCATAGTATTTGTTATTGGGATGTAGGCATACACTTTCGGGTGGGGGGAGGACAAATTTTCTGCTGGGGGTTTTCCCCGGGGAATTTTCCATGGGGATGGAAGTTTCCAGGGAGTTAACTTGTAAGGGGAAATTATGCACCGGGGGAATTTGCTAGAATTCTTATACAAAATTCTCTTTATATGTCTTGCTTTCTCTTTTCCGTCTCAATTTTACGCGCAGTGGTTAGGAGTAATTGTCCGGGGTAAATTTTTAACAGGATTGAACTGTCTAGAGGATATTTACGTGAGGAGGGGGTTTCTCGGCGGAGGTGGAGCCATATTTCCTGGTATTATTTAAAAAGACGATCAAAAATTAAATAAGAAAAAAATTCTCAACAGAACGTAAGCAATATTAAAACTTCAAACGAACAGAAATTATTATGTATATAAAGGGGGTTGCCCCTCCTCAACTTCTCGCTCTTTACACTAAAGTTTGAATTTGTCCCAATTTTTTAATAATGACTCCTAAAACACAAGGGCCGTTTAATTAGAACAATAAGACGCTCTTTTAAAAGTTACTAAAAAACTTTGGTAAATCTAGCTCACCCTTCATGAAATATACCGACCCTCACAAAAACTCCTCCTTAGTAATTTCATCCAATGTAGAGTGCATCCCCCCCCCGGCAAATTACCTCCAGACAGTTCCACCCTCGTTGAAAATCCCCTCCCTATAAAATTGCTTGTGGGCAATTCAGCCTGAAAAATTCTCTTTAGCATTCTTTCATTTCAATAAGACTTTAATCTCAAGTCGGTTTCTCGATAACTCCAGAAATGACCCTTTCCGTGGAAATTATTTCCCGGAAATCAAAACACGCGGAAAATAGCCCCCAGATAATTCCCCCGGAACATCTCCATATGCAAAATTTGGCAAGGAGAATGTAAGACAATTAAAAATAATTTCGTATAGTAATTATGTCAAATCCCCCCCCCCCCGTGTAACATTTCACCTGGAATACTTAGACCCCGCCTCGGAAATTTTCCACCTAAAGAAAATTCTATCTGAAGAAATCCACCCCAATTACCCCCCCCCCCCACCGAAAAATGTCTATACTTTTCAATAGCAAATACTATACATAAACAAAGGACAAATTCCATAACGTTCATAACTGCCTCTCCCCACGACTATGGGGGGTCATTTTATACCTAAAGACATAGTTATTTGATCTTTTAACTAAACTGAAAACAAAATGGCTATCTCAAAATTTTGATCAGATAACTTCGGAAAAAAGGGCGTGGGAGAGGGGCCATTTGCCCTCCAATCTTTTTGGTCACTTAAAAAGGGCACTAGAACTTTTAATTTCCATTCAAATGAACCCTCTCCCAATCTTCTATGCCATTATTTCAATACAATCACCCCTGGAAAAAAAGATGAAATAAAACAAACATGCACCTGCAATCTGTCTTCTGACAAAAATAGCAAAATTCCACATTTTTGTATATAGGAGCTTGAAACTTCTACAGTTGGGGTCTCTGGCACGCTGAATATGATGGTGTGATTTCGATTAAGATTCCTTGAATTTTAGGGGGTGTTTCCTCCCCCCTATTTCAAAAATCAGGCACATTTTCTCAAGCTTGTAACTTTTGAAGAGTAGACCCAAACTTGATGGATCTTATATATTTGGAATCAACATAATAAGCTGGTTCTTTTGATGTATCTACTGATATTAAAATTCCATTTTTTGAGTTTTGGTTACTATTGAGCCGAGTCGCTCCTTACTAGTCGCTCGAACTTACAGTTCGCTACCAGGAACTGTTTAAAAAAGGCAATAACATAAACCTTCCAGCAAAGACATAAAAAAGGTATTAATGAACTGGGTAAAGGATTATCAGCATGTACCCCACACATCAAGATTTGAAATAAAAAAAGGGGATGATTTCCTGAAAACAGAGTGAAAACATAATTATTCTGCCATTTTTGACCCCCCCCCCCCCTGTCAAGTACAAATTGAAATAGCATAAAGCAATGTACCTGCTATCACCAACTAAAAAGGGATTTTGATGTTTTGATTGTTTGATAGACATTCTACTAAAACTTAGTTGATAAATTAACAACTTCCATATGAACAATATTGCCATCTAATTTCAATTTCCCCAGATTGTATGTCATTAGTGAGCATGCCACCTTTTCAGTGGCACTACCTTATGAGTATGCTTCAAATGAATAAAAAATACTGCTGATAACATATCAGCTAGCTAATAAATGCTAAGAAAATCATAGAAATCTGGTGGTAGGTAGCCACTGTAATACCACTGAAAATATGGAATAGAAGTAACGGGTACATTACCAACAAAAACCTTGTTTGGAGCTGTACCAGTAAAGAGCCAGCCACAGCCCATAGTTACCAAAAACTTAAAAAAACGTTTTAAAAAAAAATGTCAAGTGAAACAATTTTTCATCTAAAAATAATTCAGAAACAAAAAGTATTACATAGATTTATCTAATAATACAAGTTCATGGAAAAACCTTTTTTTTTAATTTTGAATAAGAGCTTAGAACTCATCAAACAAGACTGTGGGTCAAAATTATGCATGTACCATTGAAATAATTATGTTTGAAAACCCTGAGCTGAAGGTTTAGTGCCCCACAGCTTGAAAAACAAGGAATGCCTTTTTTTTTGCATGGGTAGCAGTAACTTTTCCCCTTTTTGATTTTTCATTTTTTCACTAACACTAGCAGGCAATCAGAAAACTGTAAAAAAGTTTGTAATGGCTTGTTTAAAAGCTACTGATCATATCTACATGCCTTTTATCAACTCGTTCTGATAGCACTAAAATAAGACACAATTTTTTATAAAAACTGCATTTTTTGTAATACAACCATTATTTAAACCAACAGTTCTTTCATTTGTGTAAAAAAAAAAAATAATCGATGATACAGCACACATGAAGAGTAATATCACTAAAAGGTAGCACGCTGGTAAAGGGTGCATTATCAACCCAAATTCAACCCAGAGCCCCTTTTAAGGTGTAGACAAAATATGTTCAACAAAATACAACATATGTTCAACAAAATATGAAATATGTTCGACAAAATATAAAATATGTTCAACACAATATGTATTCATACCTGTTTTGTCAGCTTTACCAACATCCCTCAGAAAATTTGCCAGTGCTGCTTCTTCTGATGCTAAAAGGCAGAGTCTATCTTTGTAAATTTTCATTATTATTTCAGTTTGTGTGGTTGTCTCATCAATTGAAGAAAACAATTCAAGTCTTGATTCTAGTTCTAGGTCACTTGGAGCCACTAAGGTTTCTTCAGATTTTTTAATCTTCCTTGTGACAATAGATTTAGTTGTCCAAAGAGTCTGCTCAAGCTTATTGATGGCTTCCTCAACTTCCATCTTTTTAGGCACCTACAAGGTCATAAAAAGATTACCATAATTTAAAGGTTGGCCGGTGTTTATCCCCCCGAAAAATAACCCACCTTGGAAAATAACCACCGCGGAAAATACCCCCTGCGGAAAATATCCCCCCGGTACATAACCAGGAAAGAGAGTTTTCAAAATTTCAAAGGACATAAAAAATATGAACGAAGAACAATTAGATTTACAAGTGGCTGAAATTATGCAAAATGCAACAGTGGGCCATGACAAAAAAAAAATATATAATCCGCCTTTATAAATTTTACAACGAATCTATAACTTCTGTAGTTTTAACTGTGTTGTTAGATCGAATAAGTGACGGTGACAAAATAAACATTTAAAATGTGCCAATAGGCATTAACATCTTCATTAAAGTAAAATGACTTGGTCCAAATAAAGCCCCCAACAGGGGGACGGAAAAAAGAGACAAATACACAGAAGTCAAGGTCTTGAAGGGAGAAGAAATAACCAATGACAGCCGAAAACCAGTTTTTTTAATGTGCTATACTACTTATTACATCTAATGATAATTTGAGGAACTTGTCAGAGGCCACAAAATACTATTTTTCCTGGGATTTTGTTTTGCTTTTGGCCACCCTTATTGGATATGCAAAAATAAAAATCTTTTTATATATACCTTGCAAGTTTTGAAGGTAAATTTTGCAAGTTTACGACCTAACTGAGAAATTCCAAAATTATTTTGTAATAAGACATAATGGATGACTAATATGAGGATGTAATCTCATCCAAATGCAGAATATTTTTGAGGCGTGGGGGGGGGGCAGCATCATTGAGAACAATAAAAACAAATAGGCGAATTACATGAAAAATGTAAGAAATTAAGGTAAAGATATTGAAATCTCAGAGAAGAGGGGGATTGGCACTGACCCTAGGTCCCTCCCCAAGTTACCTACCAGATTATTGTAAATTTCTATCAACAGACCACTTATTTTTCTTCCAAAAGATAGGTGCCCAACTTTAAGCACCACAATTATTCTTGAATCTGAGTCATCTTCTCAGTAGAGGCCTCCCAAAGACCACTCAGCGCGTCCCGAGGTGACGGATAGGGGAATGTCCGACAGATATGTTGGGTACCTCCACAAGGAGGCGCAGAACAGGGGGGAACCTAGTCTCTGGGGGTCCATAAACAGAAACTGGGGCATCCTCACCCGGGGGTCGTAAATAAAGGCGGAGGAGGAAGAATACCCCTTGAATGTACACTCAGCAGGGCCCACCGGTGTGTAGACACGTACCGTTAGTTACAAACCTTCTCCCAGCAATGGGTTAAATTGCATGGTGAAGTAGAATTCCATCGTGGGAGGTTCCCCTATAGGAGGACAACTGCAGAAGGGCTGAAGATCTGGATTACGAACAACAGCCTCTGCAAGGTGGTGGAGAGGAGTGGCTTGCCGCCACCACCCATTTAGCCAAGAAACCACCTCTCTTGAAATCATGAAAAAAGGGCTCAATATTATGCAAACATCTGCTACTGCGTCCGGGGTAACTAACAAACAACCAATTTTAAATGATGATAATGCGATTTTACATGCTACTGCGTACGGGGTAACCGACGAAACTACCGCGTCCGAGGCAACCGACGATCCTAGGCCTAGGACGACCCCCACCACCACCCAGGGCGAAACCCAAACGGTTGTTCCATTCTGACAAAAACCACCCTACACTTTGGCACATTAAACAGCCAAACACTTGCCAAACAGGGAAAACTAGATCTTGCCCTTCGAGAACTACAGAGGAACAATAGAGATGTTATTGGCCTCTCTGAGACTCACCTCCCCCGAACAAGTGAGGAAAACCTCTCTGGATCCTCCCTCTTGTTGTCTGGATGCAAGGACAGAGTTCATTGACAAGGTGGAGGATTTGCTGTATCACCAAATGTCAAAAAATCTCCAATCTCTTTCACCCCAGTCTCAGAAAGAAAAGCCATCTTATGACTGAAGGGAGCTGCCAAGAGTATATCTTTCATCCAAGTCTATGCCCCAGACTCCACCAGAAGTGAGGAAGAATGCAATGAATTATATTTTACACTACAAAGCGTCATCGACCAAATCCATAAGGAAGACGTACTGATTGTTATGGGGGACTTTAACGCTATAGTAGGTACGGATAATATCGGTTGGTCCAATATAATGGGGACTTTTGGTCAAGGAAAACTCAATGCGAGAGGCGAACGATTGCTCGACTTCTGTCCAGACAACGAGTTATTCGTAACAAACACAATGTTCAAACACCACCACCGACATAAAGTGACCTGGAAATCCCCAGACGGTAAAACCGAGAACATGATTGATGCTGATATCAAAGCGCTGGAAGTCCTCTGTACTAGACACAGTAGCTTTACCTGGAGCAGACTTCAACTCTGACCAAACTCTCCTGATGTCAAGGTTCAAGCTAAGAATGAGAAAATTGCAAAAAACAACAAAAATCCCAAGACACTGGGTGGATCTGCAGCAGGATCCCGAAAAAAGGCAGACCTACACTTGCACTCTATCTGAAAAATTCCGAGAGATTCTGGAAAATCATTCTCCCTTGGTCACCGCTAATGAGATAGACTCCCTGACTAAGTAAGCCACATCAGCAATCATATAGTCAGCAAAGGACGTCTTTGGACAAAAAACTCCCAATGAAAAACCATGGATCATAGATGAGATCATTGCACTATGCGAGGATAAGCGACTTTTTTGCAAAAAATCTGACTGCCACAGCTGGGATACTTACAAGCTCCTCAAAAAAAGAGTAGAGCGAGAGATCAGACAGGCAGTGCGTAACCACCTGCGGAAGAAATGCAAAGGCTCCGAAGTACTGTTCAAGAAGGGGAACCTCAGAGCAGTTTTCAGAATGGTACGAAAGTTAAGCTGAAAAAAAAAGAGCCGCAAACGTCAGTGATCCTGGACAGAGACGGAAATGAGATTAGCAATTCAAAGATGAAACTTGAAAGATGGAAAGAATACTGTAACAATAAATTGAATCCCCCTGTAGCTGTGAATCCTGAAATACTAACCCACTTCCCCATACCTGACCAAGAACTCAAACGACCACCACCACTCAAGTCAGAAACCGAGTCAACAATCAAGTTGCTGAAGCATGGAAAAGCCCCTTGTCCAGACGGAGTCACCGCTGAACTCATTATTGTCAGATTGGATGATGTAACTGATCTGTACCTTGTGATTGTATCTGTGGTGTGGGAAATCGGCCACGTACCCCGTCAATGGTGCAAGGCTGCCATTATACCCATTCACAAAAAGGGGTCAAAGAAAGAGTGTAGAACTACCGTCTGATCAGCCTCACAAGCCAACAGTCATGTGTCCTGACAAAAGTCCTACTCCAACGCATACAAGCAACAACAGCCTTTGCCATTAGAGAATAGCAGGCCGGCTTTTGCAATGGGAGATCAACGATCAATCAGATATTTGTTGTTTGACAACTCATGGAACAATACATTGAATTCAACCAACAACTCTACCAACTATTTGTTGATTCCTGTCAGGCATTTCACCTGATATGGCGCAAAGGAATCTGGCATATGCTCCTTCACTACAGGATCCCTTTTGAGGTAGTCCAAATAATCAAGAGTCTGTACAACCAATTCCAAGGCCATTGCCTTGGAAACATTGACTTGCACTTGCTAGCTCTAGCTTCCAAAGACTAGCCAACCTCTGGAAAAGTGTCCACCTATCCAACAAACTCAAGTTGTGCCTATTCAACAGTGTAGTAATCCTTATAGTTATTTATGGATGCAAAACATTGACCCTGAAACAAAAGACGAGAGAAAACTACTAACTTTTGAGATGAGATGCCTCCAGTGCATTGATAGAATCAAATACACTGACTGAATCACAAATGTGGAAGTATGTCAAAGGCTCCAGTCCACTGAAACCATTATCAGTAAAATCAAGAAACAACAACTGCACTGGTTTGACCATGTCAAGTGAATGGAGCCAAGCCACCTCCCGAAAATCGCCCTCGAAGGATCCCTTCATGGCCTTCATCCATGAGGCAGACCACAAAAACAATGGATGGAGAGGTCCACTTTGACAACGTCAAGATAGCCCAGTTATCACATCACACCAGACAGAGCAATGCACCAAGCCCTTACGCATGAGCTAGCAGGAGGAGTGGCCCCAAAATGTCCCACAAGGATGGCTGGGACCTAAGTAAATATCACTCTTGAAAATATCCCACAAATCCTGCATATATGAATGGCCAGAATCTTTTCACCCATACCACACAAAAAAAGAGCTGTATGTTTAAAATATATCACCATGTATAATCACAATTTTCATTAAAATTAATCTGTGAACAAGGGAGGTTTAAGCTACTTTCCAAATGCACACAATCTGTATATATGTCTTACAAGATACAAAAAAAGAGGCAAAATCATCAAATTTTGAATAGCTGTAAAATCAAGACTAAAAAAGACAAGCATTTTTTTGTATGGCAAATTACATCAATGAAAAAAATACATCTACCAGTTGTTGTCAAAATCTGATACACAATGGCCCCATTTTTGGCCCTCTCATCATACTCAAAACATGACTGATGTCAACAAAATGTGGCATGTTTAATGTATGAAAAATCTAGGAACTTTTTTTTCATATTGGAACTTTTTTTCATGATCAACATTACAGTATAACTCTCAGATTTTCTATTGGTAAGCTAACAAATCCTTAAACACTGACTTTGGTAATAACCAGACCATCCAAGTGAAATATGTACTTTGTAGGTTTTGATTTTAGATGGTCATTTCAATCTTAATGACTTTTAATGATCAACACTTCATTATTTAGAATCATCCCTTGGATAATTCCCAAACGATCATGAGTTGGAAGAGATAAAACCTGTATATTTGTGTGAAATTAAGGGTGGGAGAGTTAGGGGAGCACAGACCTAATGGTCTCAGTTTGACCCCAGATTGAATTCAGGATTCTAGACCAAAGTATGACTATTATTCCAACAGGGTATAATATGTACATCTTTCTATTAAAGTCTATTCACAAAGCCCCTGATTAAAATGGACACTTTGGGTAATTTGGGACTTTTTCCCCTGGGAATGCATACATCAGGTTGCTCCTACGGGCAATTTTTTCATCTTTGATGCACAACTCCAAATTTTTGTCTATAGGAGCTTGAAAACTCTACAGAAGGGTTCTCTGATACTACTAAATTTGATGGTGTGGTTTTCATTAAGATCACTTGATATTTTGTGGTTGTTTCCTCCTTTTTTCAAATTTGAGCCATTTTTTTTTTCAGGCTTGTAACTTTTTATGGGTAACATTAAACTTGATGAATTTTATATATTTTGAATTAGCATCACAATTTGATGCTTTTGATGCATCTATTGTTATCAAGATTCTGTTTCTTAGAGTTTTGGTTACTATTGAGCTGCATAGCCCTTTACTTACAGTTTGCTTCCAAAAACTCTTCAATATGTAGAATGTTTCTATTAATCATATTATCAAGTTCTATTCAATTGTTGCCCACTTTTAAAACCTTTTCAAATAATATTTTGGTAAATATTCCAAACAAAGGTTGAGTTGTGACTTCAAAAGCCCATTTCAACAAAGACCTTATTACAGATCATGAGAACAGTTAAAGGAGAAATATGTTTATCTTAAAAAACTTTTGTCCAACATTGAAATTCAGACATAATTCGCCCCTACAGCCTAGCTCATTCAAATATAATTATCCTGCTTCACAACACTTGTCTTAAATTAACTATCCAAAATTGGGTCTGTCTATGATTTAAAAACTGTGTTTTAACTTCAAATCCCTGTGTCTATGATTAGGCAGCATTCCCAATGACATAGTTTATCCTCTAAATTTGATCCTGATGTTTTATTTTTCTGTCTCTAAGCACTTTAGAAATATTTAGTGTTTAACTAGAATTTCAGAAATTTTCGAGTTGGGGGGAGGGGGAATCAAAAACATTTTCCCATGACATAATTTATCCTCTAATTCAATCCCAATGTTTTTATTTTCTATCTCTATGCACTTTAAAAATATTTAAAAAGTGTTTTGCTAAAATTTTGAAAGTTGTTGAGTTGGGGGGGGGGGATTCAAAAATGTCTTCCAGTGCAGGACCCTTTCAAACATGGAGTCCAATCACCTTTAATCAAGCCCTGGGAGGGCAATTCAAGACATTTTTCCCATGACATAATTTAACTTATAATTTTGGAAATTTTTGAGTTGGGGGGAGGGGGGAGGAATTTTAAAACAATTTCCCCATAACAGAATTCTTCCCTTGAGATAATTCATGATCTAAATCCGTTTCTGAACGAATTTAGATCATGGGGGGATTCAAAAATGTCTTCCAGTGCAGGGCCCTTTCAAACATGGAGTCCAATCACCTTTAATCAAGCCCTGGGAGGGCAATTCAAGACATTTTTCCCATGACATAATTTAACTTATAATTTTGGAAATTTTTGAGTTGGGGGAGGGGGGAGGAATGTTAAAACATTTTCCCCATAACAGAATTCTTCCCTTGAGATAATTCATGATCTAAATTCGTTTCTGAAGTGTTCTTTATTTCAACTCTTGTCAAATCCTAGAACTACTTAAGAAGGTTTAAACAGCAGCCAATTAGATATAGCTGTCACTTAAAAAATAATCCTTCATTTCAACAAGCAATACCCTTAAGCAGTTATGTTTCACAACCAAAGAACAAGGGGTACCTGTTTTCTGACATCACAAAATGTAGGTATTTTTATACCATAAGCAAGGTGTATAAGCAGTTAAAGGGAATTACTATAAAATAAAATTATTGAATACACTTTAATAAACAAGGTTGAAAGCTGAAGTTTCTTAAGTTAAGCACAGATTTATGTTTATAACAGTGATATAGGATAAAATGTGACCAAACAATAAGCAGTAATGTGTAATAATCTGCATTATATAGAGGAGAAGGCAAGGGCATAGCTACAGTATTTTTACTGGGGGCAAGAGGGAGTGCCATTGAAGTAGGTGCTATTCAAGCAGTAGTTAAGAAACTATTTAACAAACATGCTACTTAGTGAACTTAAACACATTATGCACTACATTATAAACAATAAATACACATTGAACAATCATAAATATTAGTGCTGGTGCTTGGTTTTTACAAGAATGTCAGAAATGAGCTGCTGTGAATGACAGTAGTATAGTGTAAACAAGCTTTTGGGTGGGCAAAGGTGAATGTTGTATACACTCAGCTTTTTTCAGCCAGATTCACCACTAATGCTGCAGAACATATCCCCCTCCACTTCCCCCAACCCCCATGCCCAGCACAAGAAGTTCAATCTCATAATTGAACCAAGCTCTTTTCTAATAGCCCAGGGTATTGTGCTCTTCATTTGCTTGTAATTTTGATTGGAATTTGATTATGTAAGATTTCATTTATTGTGTATTAAACTTATAATATACATGATTTATTGAAATATTATTTAAGATTTCTTATTAAATTGATTTGTTTGTGGGTTTGCCAATTTACATTAATAAATAGCATTGATATCAGTGGGCCAAAGCCGAAACAAAAAATCACAGGCAGCACAATAGTGCTGTCTAAGTAAAGTGACAGATAAGTCAAAGTATTACTACTTACTGTGCAACATTACATTGTGACATATTCCCCCCATTTAAATAACAACCATATTTTAAATTTGAAAGCATTAAAATAAGTTAGAATTCTTAAATTATCCATTGGGCATAATTTGACAAAGAATATCCAGAGAATTTGAACAATTCTTGGCATCATTGCACCAGAAACCTTAAATTAATGAAAAATTACCAGGGATGCCAAATGGAAGGGAAAACTGACTCCTAGTGTTTGACAATTACTTTCTTTTTTGTATCTCTGTTTTAAAAAAATGAATTCTATAAAAATTAAACAAAATTTTTTCTTTTGTAAATCAGGAAATGTAATATTTTCTTGTGATGCACAAATAAATTTCCCATGATTAGTACTGGCATTGTGTAAAATGCAAATAATTTCAGTCATAATTCTTAGCACATTTATGTCAGTTGTTTCTTTGGAGCTGGTTAAAAGAAATATTTAGAAAAGCAAAAATAGCAAGAATTCAGCATGTTGTTGTACATAGAGGTGAATTTTAATTTGTGTGGTAATTGCAATAGCCATGAAAAGCACTGATACAATGCCTGACCCTGTATATTCTCCAGTGCTGAATTTCATTCAAAGCAATTTGCTAAGCAGAATTGACGAGGATATTATCAAAGGACATGGTATGGAGTTTTTTGACGTAACCATAGTCAAAGAAGCTAAAAGTTTACTGTGGCAAATAAGTGCACCTGAATCGGATTTCCCAGTAATTAAGGGGAACAATGCACTTTCTAGTCATTTTAGTGACATTATTTCTCTGTTAAGATCTCTTGACAGTAGTGACACTTTTGTACCTATGTTTGTGATAAAGTGACCTACTGAGGTGCCATGTCTCCCTGCAAATGCTTACACTTCTTTACTCTCTAAGTTTAATGAGCTACAACAAGTGGTTGTTGAAATGTCAGGGAGACTTGACAATTATCAGTTGAATTTTCCTCAACTACCCAAACCTACCCCAGCAATTGACACTCATACAACAGTTATTGTCTTTAAAGTGCCTTCAGATCTGTCTGATCTGATTAAATGCAAATCTGTTCTTGATCAAATAGCTGGGCATGAATTAGTTTGTAGTGTAAACCTGCTAATGACAGATGGTATGTCAATATTGATAAATCTGCAACTGAAAATGTTTGTACATCAGTTCAGAACTTACCAGAGCAACAGTTAAAGTACAATCCAAGTGCTTTTTTGGGATTTTTAGAGGTTTCCCAGTTGATGTCGACCTCTCAGTTATTAATAGACTCCAAGGTATAAAAAGCGAAAATCGATTGGGCCAGACTATGTCTGTCACGCTTGAATGTGAAGATTCCTTCACTCATTCCGCTTTTTTCAAAGAGGGAATTAAAGTTGGATATGATTTTTTCGAATTCACGAATTTAAGGAAATACCTAAATGCTGGTCATATGATCACTTTCAAAATGCTTGCACCAGCAATGTCCCGAAATGTACCAGATGTACTGGGCCACATCTTTCTACTAAGGATAGTCCTTGTAGTGCTGTTCCCAAGTGTGCTAACTGTGGTAAAAATCATGCTTCTTATAGTCTGTCCTGCCCAGTATCTAAGGAACTAATATTGCGCTCCCCCATTTTGCAATGACTTTGGAGTTTTCAATAATATCGTTTAATATTAATGGTACAAAGGATAAGGAGTTCGTTATTGATGAGCTCTACAATGATTTTGACTTGGTCTGTCTACAGGAGCATCTTCTTACAGACTTTAGCATTAATGTTTTGCATCAGAGCCCTCATCATGATGTATTTTTTACTACTGCCAGAGCCACAAGAGGCCACCCATCCAGTGGGCTAGCTTGTGTTTTTAAGCGCAATCCTAATTTGGTTGTGCTGGTGATTTTTTACTCAGATGAGTTTTTTTTTGGCTGTTCATATGGGCACTACAGTTTTCACCAATTCTTATCTGCCTTATCATGATTGTTCTGCCTTAGCATGATTATTCGTCCTATCGCTAGCAAGTGCGATTTAAGGTAATTTAAGGTAATCAATGACTAGATATGCTAAAGCTTGTAACACATTGAAGTTTTTAGTGGAAAAAATTCTTTCTATTTCTCTAGATTATATGATCATTGGTGACCTCAATATACATATAAATCATTCATCAGTGAGAAGTGATTCACTGTTAGATTGCCTTCCATCTTATCATATTATACCCCAAACTCATCGGTTTTTTTACATTCACTATTCAGGCAGTAAGAGCAATATTGATCACATTATTTGCTCTCCTAGTATTACTACATCAATAGTGTTTGTACATGCTGAAGAATAAGACTTAGACCATCTCCCTATTTCACTTACTCTTATTCTTAATATAAACCTTGCAAATATTTGTGAAGTATCCTGGTCTTCAAAATGGTTTGAAAAAAGTAATTGGAAGAGAGCTGATGTCCCTCTCTATGCATTTACACTAACAGATCTGTTGTCTGCTATACAAGTTAACTATCATCTGCTCTAGTGCTCTATACCAGTGAATTGCAAAAAGGATCTGGATTGCTATTATAATCAAATAATTAAATGTCTAAAAGATGCCAAGGCAGTTGCAGTGCCACTGCAATGTGTTAGATTTTGTATGCAAAAACCTGTTTGGTCTTTAGATCCTAATTTAAAAACTTTGAAAAATAAAGTAAAGTTTTGATTAAAAGTTTGGAATGAATGTGATAGACTGCCTTGTGGAATTTTATCTGACTTTAAGCATAAAATGCACAGTGAATATATAAAATATCTTAAGTCATTGCATTATTGTGGAATGGATTTTCCAGTATCAAAGAGGGAATGGCAAAAAGTTATTAATTCTGAGTTGATTAGAAGTGATATGCTAAGTAGTGATTGTCTTCCTGCATCTACTTGGCATGGCCATTACTTGTCTATTTTTTCTAATGTTAATTACCATGTGCATTCTTTGTATACTCATTCTCTTTCTGCTATTTTTAGTACCCTCCCCCCTCCCTATCTCAGCGTCTTTGTATTCCCATTTCTCTTTCATCTGTAGTTGAAGCAGTTGAGAAACTTAAATCAGATAATGTTGATAATGATGGTATACCTAGATTCCACCTTTTATAAGGTTGCTCCCCTCTTATTGACCATATACACCTACTTCTCCAGATGTGTATTTGTACTTCTAGTGTACTGGAGAGTTTTTTGTGTGGTACTGTCTCTTCAATTTTAAAGAGGGGAAATTCTTCTTTAAATTGAATTTTAATTTATTTTTAATTTTAATCTAAAGAAAAAAAATCTTCTTTAAAAAACCGACCTATTACTGTCTCTTGCACTTTTAGTAAAGTTCTTGAGCATGTATTACTACCTTTTGTGACTAATAATATGCTTGAGAGAAATAACTAGTTTGGATTTAAGCCCAGAGTAGATTGTCAGCATGCACATTGTGTATTATCTTCTTTGCTCCTTGAGAATTCTTCTAAGGTAAAGAGTATATATCTTTGTGCTTTAGATCAATCAAAAGCTATTGATAGTGAGTCATAGTCAGATTTTTTCTGCTCTTTGTGGTTGCAGTGCCAATCTAACAGTTATTTTGCTTCTTTTGTATTGGTACTCTAATTCTTTTCTTTGGCTGAAATCTGTGCCAGCTTCTATTATTAAAGTGAAAAGAGGTTTAGGGCAGGGTGGAGTGTTATCTCTGACCCTATTTAAATTATGTATTTCAGGAGTTCTGGCAAAGATATCGGCAACCTATCTCTCTGGTTTTTCTGATGTTTCATACCTTGCCTATGCTGATGATCTGCTTCTTATAACCTATACTAAAACTGTAGATAAATGTAAATTTCTTTCTTTTAACAGCAATTCTAGCACTCCCCTTTGTTGTAGTGGCTTTACTATCCCTCTTGTAGATTGTATTCAATGGCTAGGTATTTCTATTACTAATAGTCTTCCAAGCTTGCACCAGCACACAGTATCAGATATCAACCTCAAGCTTCAAGAGGAAAGGTCACAAAAGGACATTGGCTGTTGGGCATTCAAGAACCAAGTAACAGAATACTAGAACAAGCTCCACTTTGAAGTCATCAATGCCAACTCATTAAACTCGCTGAAGCAGGAACTGGACAAATACTAGAGTGAAATTGCCTATAATTTTTTTCAATTAAAAAATTTTTTGTAGATGCCCTGTAGCCTATTTGTTTTGCATTATATTATTATTATCAATATGAAAATTCAATTAGGATATGCTAAGATTGTTGTGAATAGAGGTAAATATAATAAACTTGCGTTGGCCAAGCTCTACTCAACTTTTTGTGACCATTTAATTTTTTTTACTTCTGGAATTTTTTCCCTTTTTAAGAAAAGTGAGTTAAAAAGAATCCAGATTAATTATTTTAGATTTTATAAATTTTTGTTGTTTCTTCCACCTTGGACTAAAAACCAGGTGATTATTAACAAATTTCTTTTTCCTGATATTACTGTAAAACTGGAAGCAATACACAGAAAACTTTCAAATAGGCCTACCGCTTGTATCTGTTTTTCTCTGCACCATCACCTTATCAGGTTTTTTCAGTCATAAGTTATTTTCCTTAATTTGTTTGTTTGTTTTTCTCTCTTTGGTCACTCCACATTTTTTAGTATTGTAGAGAGTGAGTAAAAATCAAATAATGATAATAATAATGACAGCTTGTGTCCATATTTCTGTATGTTACTGCTTATTAGATTCTGCAAGTTGTGAGTTTTTTTCTCTTCTTCTTTTCTCCTTCCTTTCATGTTATTTCTCTTTTGTTTTAGTTTCTTTTAAATTTTATGTGTTACTCTGAAACTGGTAATCTTTGAATTCTATATTGATTTGTGTTGCATTTTTATGCAATTTTCTTCATGATACTCCATGTATTGTACCTCTGTATAGTATGGGTTAGAAATAAATAATAATAATAAGCTGCCCCTCCCCTTCTCAATGATGCCACTGGGAGAAGTAGGGAAGTTAGGGACTCCCCTTCTCTCCAAGATATAGCCTACTATAGTCTGTAGATCCATCCCTGAGAGTTTCATTTTCTTATCCTAACCCCTTTCCATGATAGCTAAACCAGAATTTTACCTGATAGAATTATGTTTTGGAAAATCAAAGCCAATAGGCTAATAAAGAGATTGAAAACAGCAAATTAATGCATGTTTTTGTCAGAATTTAGATATAGCCTAACCTAAGTCTTCTAAATCCTAGAAATAAAAAAAAGGTAGAAAAAGAAGCTTGGCATTACCTTTGCAGGTTATATTCTAAGCCCTGGATTGATTTGTGAAGTCTTATTCACCAAACTCAAATAGGCCTAAACTCAAATCTTATTGAGCAAGATGTTTAAACAATAGACAGAATGTAGTCTAGTGTAGATATATTCAATCTAATCAAAGATAGCCTATGTGTTATGAAATTAATTAGGCTAATTCTGTTTAGATAGCCTAGGCCCTAACCCTAGGCTAAAATTTGTTTAAGTTTAAATATTAAAGAAAATAATCTTAGATTTAAATCAACCAATAATATCCCACCTAGTCCCAACCATCAGTCAATCCTATCTACATTATGTTAAGATTAGGAACCTAGCCTACTGTCCATGATTAGGCTAGCCTAGTCATAAATACAAACTTAAACTGAACTCAATAATCTACTAAATAGGTCTATAATTTTAATGAATAATTCCTATTTTTAGGAATTATTATATAGTTTAAGTTGCTTAACATATATCTTACAAAAGCATTAAATGCTCACTTTAGTCTAGCATCAAATCAAAATAAGAATTTTGTTGTGTTGTTTGCCATCTAATTTTAAAATTCAAACTGTTTTAGATGGTGCTATTTCATTTTTGTAAAGGTCTCACTTTAAGCCAATCTCCTTTTTGCAATTTCAGCAAATCTGCGAACATATTTTTTCTGAAACCAACTCTTCTCTATTCCTCCGTTTTCTGCATTATTGTTGAAAACCTGAATTTCTTAGTATTTTTTCTGACAAATTCTAAGCTAAAGATGGGGCACTAGTCTCTATTTAGTAAATAAATGGCATTTTTCAGTTTCAGTTTTGTGGAAGTTACAAAAATGGGGATTCACCTTCGGACTACGTCAAGATTTAGCATTTTCTGGAAAAAAGGCCAGAAATCTTGGAAACTTTGCTCATGCAGTTGTATCAAAACAAGGTGGTTATATCAAACCCTATGCATGCGTTTATTGATTGGTTTAAAATACAAATAACAAAAAACTGAATTTAATCAAGTTCTATTACAAAGAATTCAATCGCCATTTATTATTCCATAAGGAATCACGATGATAGTACAAGGAAAGAGGACAACGAATGAATGAACCTTCTAACTTGGTAAATGCATCTTTAAAGACATAAAGCGGAGTATCGTAAAAAAGAGAAGGACAAATAGGCCCTAACTAAAAATTTAGTGCCTAGCATTATTTAAATATTTAAACAAATAGAACCTTCAACCGGACTTTTTGTAAAATGTAAATGATATTTTTTGTTGATAAAGAAATTAGTGCATGCAAGGCCAATGAAGAGTAATATAAAAAGAAAAATTTCAAATACGGAAAAAATATAAGGAAAAAAATTCACAAGGCAATTTTAAATCTCGTGTTAGGAGAGGGAGGGGCAATTGTTCTCCAACCGTTAAAAATTTTATGCACCAGGCTCTTTTGTTATGTTTGTCGTTCGACAGGCCATTTGCTAATTTCAAATATAGAATCACTATATGAATTTTTTTTTCTCTGGTTTAAGGCTTTACTGATAAACTCTTCTATTTGAATCAAAGGATAAATGGCGATAAATAGCTTGGAAAAGAATACCCTAAAAAAGAACCTTAGAATAACATGGTAAAAGGAGGCTTACGAAAATGTCTGAGGCAGAGCTGGGGAGTTGATAAATTAAAATTAATTTGAAACGTTACCCTAGTCGAAAAGACTGTATATTGCAAATAAAAAGATGGAAAGAAAATTTAAAAATAACAAGTAAGGCTTTTAGTTAAAGCAGTAAAAAAACATAATTTATCAAATGTCCGAATGTTCTGGCTTTACGTCCGAAAGCCTTTTGCAGACCAAAAAATAATGCAAACCATTAACAAATTCAAGACAGCAAGATAAAGAGATAAAACACGCCATGCTAAAAAAGGATAAAAAAAGAAGAAAAACGTAAAGACTAGCAGTTGAAAAATAATAGCCACCGTTTTTTAATTTTTTTTTTTTAAAGCTCTAATAGGGTGACAAGATACAAGACAGGTCTAGTAGATTTAAAAACGTGTAGATTAGATGTTTAATATTGTCTTTCGTTATGAAAGTTAATAATAAAGTTGGGCTCCTGCCTCTTATCCATTCCTGAGTTTTTTACAGTTAACTTTTGTAAGGACTTTCCTGAAAGTATTTTAGAATTAATTAAACATTGCTGGATGGTAATTGCAAATTTTTATTTAGTGATTATCATTAAAAAATTCGAACTATAAATCCTTAGGAAATATAATCGTGGAATAATTAGAACAGAGGTATATTTTCTATAGAATTCGAGTTAGGAATCCGTCATATATTCTAGTTTTCTATGAAAAACTTATTGCGTTTCACTAGCAAAAACCAAATATAAATCTGAGCCCCGTGAATTATTGCTTTCTTTAGGTTCTCTTGGTGGGTAGAATTTTATCTCTAATCCCCGCTCATTCCGAGGAATAAATTTTGACTAAGCCTTTGTTGCTCACCAAATGTTTTTAGCAAATGAACATTTGCAAGATCTTAGAAAAATGGGTGTTAAACTCCCCCAAAAAGTGGCATTAACATCAATTATACAATAAGATTAAATTTGTCTAAGATCCCTAGAGCCAATGTTATGGCGTTTTATAAGGGTTGGTAATATTGAAAACTAAGTGCGAATAAGATAGATAAGATAAGATAACGTGTATTTCAAGCCAAAATGGGGCCATGTACACAAATAACATACAAGATTAACAAATTACAGCACTCGTCACAATAATAAAGAAAAAAATAAAAATAAAATAAAAACTATTCTCTTCTTTTTGCAAAATAGTCATCAAGATATCTTCCCACTAGACAAATAAATTGTGACGACATACTTTTCAATATGCTATTTTACCCAAAGAAATCTGAGGTTTATATGTTCTCGAATTTCGAAAAAAAGCCAAAATATACTTCCTCAAACGACAATTGAATTTTCAAATGGATCATAGAAAAACTTTGAAATGGCCAGAAATCAGATGCCCCCCCCCCCTACTAGACGATCCTATTCCACCAAATACAGAGATAAATGCCTCAACCTTATTAAAAGATTTGGTCCTGATACTGAAGCAATTGCAAAAGAAGCTGCTTCTCACAGAGATAATGGAGAAACGAAAAAGTAGATAACCTGGATGACGGCTTACGAAGAGGATGACAGTGGATACCACGTGAAAGAAGAAGAACCATTTGTAAGTTTTGAAAGCACTTTCATGAATCCGCATTTTACCGATAGCGCAAGAAGTTAGGAGTATATGTATGCTCCCTATGTTCCAATAGACAATCTCGTTTCTTGAGAAATGAAGATGAAAAGGGTATTCTGCCAGTTTGGAAGTGGTAGATTTGGACCATGGGCTCCTCAAGCGTAAAGCAACTGAAGGAAGCCATTAGTTAGTTTTTAATTAAAATGAAAGCTATGGTATGAAGGTTGAAAGTGACGAAGAAAAGAAGAAGCTATAAAATTTGACATAAATTTGGAGTTGGAGATGAAAAAGAAATTACTGGTGATATGTTATTTGAAACATGTGTCATTATGTGTCGAGAAGAAGGAAAAGAAAAAAATGGTCTGTTTGGATGGTTTTAAGAATTTAATTGAAAGGATAATTAAATTATTGAAAATAAGTGACAAGCGGAGAAAGTTTTCTTCTCATTTTTAATTGTGTTTGTAAATGTATGAATGAAAACGAAATTGAGGAAGAGAGTTGAAGAGAGATTTTGAGTTTTGGCCTGGTGAAGGATAATCTAGAATGAGTCCATGGGCGTAGGCAGCATACTGTCTAGGGGGGGGGCAGACGATAGTGTGATGGAGTTTTATCAACTGCTTTTTCCAAACCATCTGCTTTTCCAGCCATATCTAATTTAAATTTGAAGGTCTAGAGGGGGGGCACCTGCCCCCCTCCCTACGTCCATGAATGAGTCTGTGTTTGAGCTAGAACAACTTAGCCAGTCAAGTAGGAATTTCAGGTATAAAACCAGCTAGAAGAGTTCTGTTCTTGTGAAGATAATTGAATTAAATATTTAAAAATGGTAATGAAAACCCTCACTTAATTATTAAGTGTATTTTTTTTTCTAACATGATGTAGAGACATGTCTTTCATTTCGGTGAACTTAGAGAACTTGGAAGTAATTTGAAACAATGGAAATTAAGGTAAAAGGAGGGATTTTGGAATTATCGAAAATAATTTTTGTGAAGTTTTTAGTATTTATGGCTCCACCGTGGAAAAGGTGCCCTACGGAGGACAGACACCCTGAATAACGGCCGCACAGATAATTGATATTGGTAATTAGTTAAAAAAAAGTCCCTGAAAATTAAATCTGTTTAGTTTTCAGCTGCCATATCTTCAGGATTAATGGATAAGGTAAAATTTTTTGCTTTGATTGTTTTGAAATGTAGGTGATACAAAAATAGTGTAGGTGAAGTGTAGGTGATACTATTATTTTCAAAATTTAACGATGTTAGTACCAAAACAAGCCGATATGTACAAGTTATGAAAGTTTCCAGAAAAAAGGTTCTATCACTTCTTTTTTTTTCCAAACAAGGATGATCACGCATTCGTGTTTGTTGTTTTTCCCCCCAGGGGTAATCGCATCGAGCCAATAGTCGTAGATTATTGGACGAGAAAATCCGAATTAATGCATTTTGGCCCATGGAAAATGTGTCTTTGCCCGATCAGGGCCAAAATCTTATCCAGCAAAAATCCTGTGAACTACAGAAATGTTAGTTATATAGCCTCTTAGTCAGCCACACTTGCGGGTAGTATAACGTTCGTCCCTAAAGATAAATTCAATAAAAAAATTAACTTTTTTTTATAGACTGTCTCTCCTACAGAAGCAACGAGTGTCCCATTGTTACACACCATCAGTTAGGGTGTTAGCCAATAGTTTTTTTATGGGGAGGGGTAAAAAGGCCAGAAAAGCGATTGAAGGCCATATTTTCAATTTTTTCTATTAAAGATACTTCAATGAATTAAATAAATATTCAGATATTTACGGATTGAAATACAAAATGAAGTGACCAATATGGGTACTAAGGGGCTCCACTCTTACTGTGGAGACAGTGGTTTACTTAAAAATATATACGTTGCTGAAAGAAAATGATCTAAATCAAATCTTTTTTTGAAGCATTGTTATCCATAGGCTGGATTTTGACGTAAAGAGTGGGGCTTGGGTAATAATGGGCATGGCTGTTAAAAAAGAACAGAAATTTAATAAAAAAAAAAAATTTTTTTTCAAATGAAAGAAAGAAGCAATATTAAAACGTAATCTTTTCTGGTATACCTATACCACTATTTAAGATGTATTTTTAATCGTTCACTGGTATCAAGCTGAATAAAAGGGTGACATTTGGAAAAATGCATGGAAAATATATAACTTGGGCCATATATTTGCACATTAGGGGGTTTGGGTAAAATACAGTGACTCGCTGTTAGGAATGATATGAGTAAGTAAATTAGGATTTTTAGGATTAAGCTACTTATATGCTTCTTAAGACTGCATCACTTTGGCTCCCCCTCTAATATGCAAATATACAGCCTAAATTATTTATTTCCATGCATTTTGCCATACATCGTTTTTTTCACCTTAATGCCAATAAATTGAAGCTACTCGATCCACGACTAAATAGTGGTATTTACTAACAGAAAAGATAAAAAAGTTAAAACAAATAGTGATTATTCTGTATGTGATGGAGGCTACCCCCTCTTAAACCCCCATTGTTTATGCTAGATTCTAACTTTTCCTCAAATGCTTTAAGAACGACTGCTCAAAGACAAGAGCAATTGGAATCGGATAAAAAGTATTTTTCGCTTCCTCAAGACTAGAAGGTGTAATTGATGTGGATTTCTTTAAAAAATAAAACTCTCAGTTCAAATGTTTAAAGAATTGGACTGGTAAATAAAAAAAGGGCTATTACCCATTAATCCACTCATAAATGCTTCCAGTAAAGCACTATGGGATTTGAAGAAGGGGAATCCCCCTTCATATATGGAATAATTTGAGTTCGTTTGAAGTTCTAATGTCATTTTTTACTTTAATTTGAAAAATGTGCTTTTTTATTTACTCGTTATTCTTGAGAAAAAAAAGTAATTATTTTTCCTAATACTCTAAAATCTTAAAATATATCAAAGAAATATAAACAATTGAAAATGCTAATTAGAAAACTGATAGCGGTTTTGTTCTATTACAATCACAAATAGCAATTATTTAATGATTGCAAAATATTTCAAAAGAAGATAAGTGTCTCATGAAAATCCCGCAATATAAGTCGAACAGTCTTAACTCTTATCTACTCCACGTGTACTTCCTGCAGTTAGTTGCAACGAGAAATATCCTGTGTCCTAATGAACTCTGACTTATCTCTATTCAAGAAACGAGACTATCAAATAGACATGAGAACAAACTTTTATTTTATTAAATAAAAAAAAAAAGTTTTTTAAACTGAAAGTAAGGAGCGACATTAAAACTTAAAACGAACAGAAATTATTCCGTATATGAAAGGGACTGTCCCCTCCTCAACGCCTCGCTCTTTACGCTAAAGTTTTTTTTTGCTTTAAAAATTATAGCTGTGAGACAGAGTCAACTTTAGCGCAAAGAGCGAGGCGTGGAGGAGGGGACAGCCCCTTTCATATACGGAATAATTTCTGTTCGTTTTAAGTTTTAATGTCACTCCTTACTTTCAGTTTTAAAAATTTGTTTTTTTTTTATTTAATTTCTGATCGTTTTTTAGTCAATGCAGTTTTTATTTTGGCTAACCGTCATTGAATAAGTAAACAAAATTTGTATAAAAAATTTACTTTTCTTTTGCTAAATGGATGTCTTTACAAATTAACTTACGTAACTAACTTCTATATTCGTATATTTTTCTTCTGGCAAAAAAAACAAAGTTGCAGATTTTTGCAGATATGAGCTTGAAACCTAAGTAAAAGGATTTTATGATACGCTGAATCTGACGGTGTGATTTTCATTAAAATTCTTTCACTTGTAGGGGATGTTTCCCCCCTCTTTAAAAAACCGAGTAAATTTTCTCAGGCTCGTAGGCTTTGATGAGTAATACTAAACATAATAAAATTTATATATTTAGAATCAGCATTATAAACACATTCTTTTGATACATTTATTGACATCAAAATTCCTTTTTTAAAAGTTTCGATTACTATTGAGCCGTATCGCTTCTTTTTTTATTGTTTTTTTATTACGTATACGTTATTACGTATATGAGGGGGTTCTCCCCTTAGTCAATACTACGCTCTTAAAGTTAAAAGTTAAAAAAAAATTGATTAAAAAACACCAGAATCACAAAGGCCGTTTAATTAGAATATATAGCTCTTTTGAAAGCACTAAAAAAAAATGTAGCGTAAAGAGCGAGGTATTGACTTGGGGGAGAACCCCCTCACATGTAGTAACATTTTAAAAAAATTTAAAGACTATAGCGTAAAAAGCAAGGGGTAGGAATGGGTTTCCTCCCTCATATACGGAATAATTTGTGTTTGTTTTAAGTTTTAATGTTACTCCTTATTTTCATCAGAAAAGGTTTTTTTTTAAATTGCAACGAGGACTATCCGTGAATTAATCGCTGCATTGTTCCCACAGGACTTTTAATTCATCCAGTTTATTTCGCTCTCAACACTTGCTCCCTCCATTGCTGTTATTGCTGTTTAGAAGATATTAAATAACATTTTCCAGTTGCTACAGCGTAGAAGAAATTACCAGCAAAATTACCAGGTTATCCAAAAAACTTCAGCTTTTCAGTTTAATACGTTGCTTGAAAAAGCAAATTACTAAAGTTACCGCCATAATAAACAAATATTGCAAAGGTCACAATTTCATTCTACTAACAAGCGGGACATAAAAATTTACATATTTGCCATTCTTTGCTGTACTTCGTACGGCACTTCATATATTTTTCTACAAAATATATTGAGCCAGAGAAGCTTTAAGAAGCCCCTGTGCCTTTAGAAAAACACATTTCCCAAAAAGTAAAGATGAAATATCCCGAATTTTTGTTTATTTTATCTATTGACAAGTCTGTATTTACAGTACAGCAGATAAGTCTCACACGAATACTCTAAGAAGTGCGGTTAAGATGCTGTAAGCTGTTGTGCTGGCATTATGTAGTTTTGTGCTGTCACGAATTTTTGATTATTCATTTTTATTTGACTATTTATATTTCGTAACAAAATACGTTTCGATAACTTAAAATTGAACAAAGTTGTCGTGCCTGAAACAAATGGTGTTTGTGACGTTTCCACAACTTTACAACAAAGTGAAAATAATTGTTTCACAGTTTTAGTGGTAAATTACAATATTTTAACTCTCTTTTCAAATATTTGAACTTTTAACATACGTAAAATAATTTTTACTATATTAAAAAAAATTATGAAATCAAGCTTCATAAAATTAGGTTGGGCAGTTTTTGAGCTTCAAGTATTGAAATCTTCATTTTAATCACTTAAATTTGAATCACTGAAATCTAAAATTTGAGTGAATTTGTGATAGTGAAAAATTGAAATTCAAATATGCCCTAAAATATAAGGAGCTGAGTTTGCAATCAAATCAAGGCAAAAAGACCAATTGTGGAATTGAAACCAAATTTGGATTCATTTATATTCACAAATTTACGTAAAATAAAACATTAGTAATTTACGTAAGAAACATACTTACAAAAAACTGCGTTAAAATTTAGTTGTAAAATTCAGTTTCGTAAATTTAATTTGGGTACTTTTTGAGCTTCAAGTAGTAGAAAATTCACTTTAATCACTTAGATTTGAATCACTGAAATCTAAAATTTGAGTGAATTTCTGATACTGAAAAACTGAAATTCCAACATGTCCTGCAATTGAAGGAGCAGTTTGCAATGAAATCCAGGCAAAAGGACCAACTGTCGGTTTGAAACCAAATTTGGATTCGTTCATATTTGCGAATTTACGTAGGAAACAACATTCATAATTTAAGTAAGAAACATATTTGCTAGATGTGATCGTCATAGATAAAAACAAACTTTTATGTAGGCTAAAGCTAAGCATCCACAGAACACAAAAAGCTTTCCGCTGAGTCCATTGTCCAATTTTCCTTGATTAGAGTTTGCATTAAAGAACTTTATAATTTCTCAGTCTATGGCAACGATCGCCTTGTAGGGTGGTTTGAAGGCCCCTCCCAGCCAAATGGGGAGTTGAGCCGTAAATAGAATTTTTATTTTTGTCTTGATGCCACCAATTGTCATTATTCTGTCGGTACTTGACCTAAAACATATCTTTTAAAATGACGGGTGCCTGAGCCTTTTCGAACTATGAAAATTAACCTGAAAAACAAATTATTCATTACAATAAACAATTTTATTTATATAAAAGAAGACTTTGTACAAAAATATCATCCTTTTAGACGATTCATGTCGATAAATCGTATTTAAAATCTACTATCGTAAATTTGCTCCAAATAAAAATAAATTTAAAAACCTCACAATACACACGTTTCATAATATAAAAATGCCCGAAATAAAAAAAAAGGGGAAAATTCGCCTTTTAAAAGCGTAAAAAGAAGATCATTTTTCTAGAATTCAAAGAAAATGGAATAAAAATAAAAAAGGAAGAAATACTAGGAACAGGTACACGGTAGTAGAGCGCTGCATTGCCTGATCAGTAAAGAATAAACCAAAGAGTCAAGTTGGGTATAGAAGAAAATGTATTGGCGTAGCTAGTTAGGGACTAAAATGAGAGAAGCTCGCAGCAGGATTGACCTAGTCCCTTCTAAAATATGCTGGGCCCGACAAACAAATCCTGTAAATCAAAAAATCTAGTCCTTTCTGAGCTTACGTACATGATTCTGCCAGATAACTAAGAAAAAAAGCATACAAAAAGACAGTTTTGTTTTATATCCTAGTTTATAATTTAAACCGAGGGCGAGATGATATATTTTACAGCAATGGTAAGTTTAGAACTTATGGCAGCTCACTGATGTGTATTTATAGCTTTGTGTATTAAACTGTTGTGCAGCAAGAAGTGTGGAGTAAGCTGTTTGTGAAGCAAGATATTGCATTGTGGCTTTGTGCAGAAATGAGTTGTTAGTAGTAATGTACGGGAAAAGAGCGAAGATCTTTTTAGAACTTAAATATTTAGGTGTTTATCCTCTGTATTACTCCTCGTGAGAAGGACCTTGCCAAAATAAAACTATCCGGGTGTGAGCTGTTACATCATTTCTAAGATTTCGTTTATCGTGTGCTATAGGATTAAGAGCATTTTATTTGAAGTTAGTTTTTACTTATCAGCTATTTTAACCAGTGCAAATTTATAAATCAGAAAACCATTTCAACACAAAAGGAATATTTCGGAAGTGCCAGCAGAGAAATGAAAAGGAATATGTAACATTAGAATACGTTCAAATAATGCTGTTCAACTGTTTTTATAGCCATGTCTTATTACCTTAATACTTTTTGTTTTTCAACAAGAGATATTTCAATTGTTGGAACACGGAAAACCAAAACCAAAGAGAAACCAAACGGGACATATAATGTTAAAATATATTCAGCTAATGTTTGACCATTTTTGTAGCCATGTCTACTAACTTTAACGCTATCAGTTTATCAATAATAGATAGCTGTATTGTGAAAATATGGAAAACCAAAGAGACCAATGGGACACTTAATACGGAAACATTTTCAACTAATGCCGTTCAGTTGTTTTTATAGGTATGACCTCTTACCTTAATACTGTATGTTTTTCAAAAAAGGTAATTAAATTGTAGGGACAAAGAGAACCAAAACCAAAGAGAAACCAAAACGAACATACGTTATTAAAATACATTCAGCCAATATTGTTTGATTTTTTCTGTAGCCATGTCTACTTATTTTAGAGCTGTCTGTTTTTTAGTAAAAAATAGTCACAATTGTCACAATATAGAAATTGTCACAATATGGAACACCAAAACCAAAGAGAAACTAAACAGGATATACAATATGAAAATATGTTCAACTAACTTTGTTCTATTGCTTTTATAGCTATGTCTACTTGCTTTAGTACTGTTTATTTTACAAAACAAGAGGGTTGGAACTGTGGGAATATGAAAAACCAAAGAGAAACCAAACGGGACATATAACTTTAAAAAACGTTCAGCTAACATTACCGAAATATTTTTGAGGCTAAGTATGCCTAATTTTACACTATTTGTGTTTTTGATAAAAGAGTGTTGAATTGTTTTAACAAGGAAAACAAAACCGAATAGAACATATAACGCTAAAATATCTTCAATTAGTATTGTTTAATACTGCTATGTCTACTCGCATTAATCCTCTTTGTTTTCCAAAAAGGGATAGTTGGATTGCAAAAAAAAAAAGAATTAAACTCTTGACATTTCGAGGGGGACTTTTCTAACTGTACTAAGAATTTACATTGTTTATAAGAAAGGTGGAAGTAAAGGAAGTTACATTAGATTCGTAAGGTAAAACACTGTTTTTAGGTTGGGTCAAATTTGATATTTGAAGCTATTAATATATTTCAAAAATTCGATATTGGAAGTTATTAAGATAATTTCACACTTCAACTGTACCAGAGACAACTTATTTTATCATTCTATTGTGCATATTCGTGCTATCTGCATGGTGATACTGGAAGTTATTAAGATGTGAGTTTTGTTTACTGTTTTTTGCTTTCCTTTTCTTTATTATTTTTTTTTTTAATTCAGCTTAATTCATTTTGTAGTGTTTTTTTTCGTTGATAAAGGGTTCGGACGTGGAGCCGAAATATCAAAACGGATTCCTATATTATTTGAAATTTGTAACTTTTTTTTTGTTTTGTCCACTGCTTTGTTTAAAATATTATACCTGTTTTCACTATATTTTCATTTTTTTTAATTTATGTAAATTGAAAGCTTTTGTGGTTTAAGAAATTATTTTAGTGAAATTTGGATTCTCAGTTTCACAGAATACGTAAAAACTTGCAGTTAATTATATTTAAATCTGTCTACCCCATGCTATTATTCTTAAACACTAAAGGGCAGTTTTAGCTGCTGCTCAGGGGGGCAAAGGGCTACTTAGATAATTAAGATTAATTTTTCATATATAATTTAGTAGGGGTAAGGCCTGCGGGCAACCACATTTTGTAGGGAGTTGGGGCTGGAAACAGAGTTTTTTTTTGTCAGAAGAGTAACTTTCTTTTTACTACCGAAACGTAGTTCAATTTTTGCATTTTCGGTTGTCTGGGGGCTCTTAAAAAAATCACTTATGGGCTTCGTTAAACTTAGAAGATTTTTAAGCTGGTCTTTAAGCTTGTATACGCTTATTCATCCAATTATTTGTTTAAACTGCATTAATTTAAGAGGACAAAAATATGTAAAAATCTGAGTAGCTTAACTATGTAACAACATTAATCCTTTCAGGCCCTAATTACCACCGATTTCGTATAATCATTGGACTTTAGGGAAGAGTTGTAATTCTTTTTTTTTTTGTATGAAGTTCTGAAAGATTTCTTAAAGAGTTGCCTAACCACATATTAACCTGGTCCAACCTGAAAAAACTTGAAAAACATCATAATTTCGAAGTCTTTAGATTATCAAGCTTATTAGAATAAAATCTTGATTATGCTGGATTTTGCTGTCGGTGTAATGATAAGGCAAAATAGTTTGAGATATTTTTCTAAAGTACATAACTTTTGGGTTGTTGTATTTTTGGGGATGCTAACACTGTTCGGGATGCTTACTGATTTTGATATTTGTGAACCCCTGTTAGGTTATCTTACATCATAATTTTTTAACTTTTTAGCAAAAAAGAGAAGAAACAAAGTCTTAGATGAAGCTTATAGAGACTGAAAAACAAGCCACTTTATACGAAGCCTCAAAGTTTGCTCTCGATCAAGAGTCAATATGAAACTTCTTAGAATACAAGTGATCATTTAGCCCACCCCCTCTGTTGATAATTGCAAAATTTACCTTTTTAACAAAAAATGAATTAAAAAGGACATTTTGCACATTGTCACTTTTTATTCATAATAGACCCCAAAACTGAAACTTCTCTCCAGAAACAAGTTCCTAAGTAAAATCTTAGATAGAAGTATAATCCACGCTGGATTTTGAGGTAAAATATAATAAGAGGGGAAGGAAAAAATTGGAGAGGAAAAGGGGGAGGGAGACCATGGGAGATCTGTTTGATGAGGTCCCATAAACAAAAGTCAGACGACAATAGTACAATATTTGGTGAATATTGTATGTGATGATTTCTTTAAGCAACAGTAGAAAACACCTTTAAGAATCACACCAAGGTAAAACATTCCTGAAACACAAAACTATCGAAAAACAACCAGATAACTGTGTTTCAGATCAAACTGAAGTAAAGATAGTAATCACTGGGCTTGGCAAAATAAAAACAAAATATTTCTACAATTCATGACATTCCATCATTATAGAGATTTGACATTATTTGCTGAATGTTAAAATGGCTTGATTCAAACTGAATCGCAGGTTGATCTGGGGTTCGAATGGGGGTCGGTTGTTCAGGAACAAACTGATTTGTATTGTAAAACCCTCCAAAAGATTGCTGCGAGTAATCTTGATAAACTTCTGGATTAAAACTACACCCGAAACTTTCAGCTGGGGTTGGCGGTTGCGTGGGTGTATAAACTGGTGTAGGGGGATAGGGGTTGTAAAAAAACCGTTTAGACTTTGACCAGGAACATGTGGAACTATGAGTGCGTAAAACATCCTTGAGGCGGCGTTTTTCCTCTTCCCATCTTTGAATTTCGGCTTTCAAAGTCATGTTTTGACATTCTAGAAGTTCGGCTTCCTAAAAAAGAAACAAAAACATAAGGAAATTAAAATACAAAATACCTAGTCCCAAAACACTCCCTTTTTTCTCGAGATTTTTATACCAATTGATAGAGAATCAAAAGTAGAAGAGACATATTTTAATCATCTTGGCGGGCATTCTTGACATTTAATTAATCATATAATTAAATTTTAATCACCGGTTCCAAGAATTAGAAGTCTTTAAAAATTCTAATAGGCTCAAAGATTTTCATCCAGTAATACACTGTTTTATTAACTGAAAGCTCCGGCGCCTCTGCTGGGCTAAGTCAGTAGACGTGATGTTTTGCCAACATGCAATATAAGCTGTAAGCTGGGCTAATATGCAATATATAATAATATTCCAATGGGCTAATATGCAATATATAATATGCAATAATATGCAATATGCTAATATGCAATATAAGATGTAAGCTGGGCTAAGTCGGTAGACGTGATGTTTTGCCAACATGTTAAAAGAACTGAAGCTAAAAAAATAAAAAAAACTATCTATACCAAACGAGGCTTTTCTAGCATCTTACAAGATGGTTTACTGAAAATTAACTCTTTTACTGTCACAGAAGGTCTTATTCTACCCACGGCAGTAGATGTATAGTAAATATCACGACTAACTATGAGCGGAAGCTGCTTTTGAAAGTCTGCTTAAAAGATTATAATAATATTATTATAATTATACAGATAAGTGTACTTAAAAGATTATAATAATATTATTATAATTATACAGATAAGTGTACTTAAAAGATTATAATAATATTATTATAATTATACAGATAAGTGTGCTTAAAAGATTATAATAATATTATTATAATTATACAGATAAGTGTGCTTAAAAGATTATAATAATATTATTATAATTATAAAGATAAGTGTGCTTAAAATATTATAATAATATTATTATAATTATACAGATAAGTGTGCTTAAAAGATTATAATAATATTATTATAATTATAAAGATAAGTGTGCTTAAAATATTATAATAATATTATTATAATTATAAAGATAAGTGTGCTTAAAAGATTATAATAATATTATTATAATTATACAGATAAGTGTGCTTAAAAGATTATAATAATATTATTATAATTATAAAGATAAGTGTGCTAAAAAGATTATAATAATATTACTATAATTATACAGATAAGTGTTCTTAAAAGATTATAATAATATTATTATAATTATAAAGATAAGCATGCTTAAAAGATTATAATAATATTATTATAATTATAAAGATGTGCATAAAAGAACACTTTTAGGATAAAATTCAGGAAGGAAGAAGGGAAATGTACCGTTTTATTCAAAATTCAATACTCTTTCCAAATATAATAATCACTGCCGACACAATTGCGTCTTGTACCCCCCCCCAGTTAATAAACCAAATATAGCCATAGGCTATGCACGATTTTTTTTTTTTTTAACTTGGCTTGATCTGGCATTATTAACCAACTGCTGATGTGAATTAGTACAAGAAAATAGTACCAGACAACAAAATTAGTTAGCTTTTGTATTTAGCCAAAAGCTAAATCTGCCCCCGTTAGGGGGTAAGGGCTGGTATACCATTACGATGGTAGTGGTTATCATATATGGGAAGGATATTGAATGGGACTCAAAAGCTATATTTGATTCCTAGCTGAGTATGTCCTTTAAGCGACCTTAATCCTTTTTGAAAGCTGAGTTTTAAAACCGGCTTCCAAGCACACTCATCAATCATGACGTTCACTTTTTCTGCTGCAGCCGGTAGAATAAGATCGTCCACGATAATAAAAGATTTGTTAAAACCCTGAAAGGCAATTTGTAAGATGCTAGTAAAGCTTTGTTTCACATAGATGGGGTTTCAGAAAATACATTTTTATTGTTACTTCTGTTCTTGTAGCCTACCATGGGCACACGTAGCTTCTTCTCTAGGCGGGTGAGGGGCAGCCGATATTGTGATGAAGGGCGGGGGGGATTTATATTGGCAGTTCACAAATGCTTACATTGCCAGCAACTTCTATCATGCCTACGAAATCTTTATTAATAAGTAATCATCAAAAATTATAAATCATCAAGAAGCTTCAGCATTAATCTTCTTGGATTAGAGCTAAATATTTCCAAGATATTATGGATAATTGCTTCTTGTTTGAATTTTATTCTGTCATTCCAGCTGTTTATTTCCTGATTTTTCAACCATCTACCTTTTATCAACTGCTTTTTTAGCCATCTACCTTTTTTCAACTGCCTTTTCAGCCATATTTAGTGTAAATTTGAAGTTTTAGGGGGTGGCTGCCCCCCTCCCCTCCTTCTGTACGCCCATGTAGCCTACTGTTGAAAATTCACAGGGTTTGCCAAGTATGCTATTGTAATTAGCTCTTCAATAGTGCTTGAGCCTACTCGAAAGCACATACTCTGTTGAAAAACTTTCATACACAATACACACTGTTTTTCTATTAGCTATTGGTTTATATGACGCTAAACCAAACTCTAAATATGTCATTATTGTCATTATTTACGTCATTATTTACGATATTTGTCATTATTTACGATATTTTGTTTTTCATCTACTACCGCTTATTCAAGGTAAAGTTTACTTATAAACAATATTATATTTTTAGCATACATATCATTTTAATCATATATATTATATTATTGCATAAACTATATCTAGAAAATGATTTTTGTAATATTGAATTTTTCTTTACTTCAATTTAATTTTATTTAGGTTTTAATCTTATCTATTTTATATAATAGTTTGATAAGAATTAATTTGTATAATATTTAATTGTATAAATTATAATTAATATAATTCTTTATATATATATTTTAATTAAATTTTAAATAATAAGTAATATTAAATTAAGTTCGTTAACAAAAACTTAAAAATGTAACATTTATTAATGTACAAAATTCGGCCTAATATAACACAGAAAAATCATGAAACTGTTTGTTAAAGACTGTCAGGCAGAAGCTATTTTGTGCAATGGGAGCAGGTTATTTATCTGGGAAGCCCAATTTTTATCTGGGGAACCCAAACTCTTATCTTTGTTGCTCTTTAGAGAGAATAATGGCTCTCTCGTGGCAAAATTTTATACCGTACCTTTGAATGGAGTAATTTAGCATTTACTGCTACACAATAGAAAGACGTAAAATATTGCGTTCAAACCAACTTTTTAATAAAACTGTTCGCATGTTTATGTGATATTATTTGAATGCCGAATGGCAAGGTTTCTGGTGTGATGATATTTCAAACACGGAGCACAGTTTTCCATTGAAATATTTCTATATATATATATATATATATATATATATATATATATATATATATATATATATATATATAGAAATATTTAGATATTTTAGAATGCTTAAAAATTCGAAACACCAATTTCGAAAAAAAAAATTATTTCGCAAATACTAGAAGCAAAGACAAAACTCTAATTGTATAGTTCAAAATCAGCGTAAAAATTGAATTTGATGCACAAAGAAAGTTCGTTTTTGGCAAACACTATGCCTAATCACACAGAACAGGCCTAATCATAATGAAATTAGAATTGTGCGAAAAGCCTGACAAGTCCAGAGGTAATGACGACCCTTTTTTTTTTACCTGAGAAGTAATACAGAAGTAGGGGTAACATTAAAAAAAATATGTTGCTCTAGAGTAGGAGTAGCCTAAGTCCAGAATATTAACTTCTATTATATATTATTCATAATATTCTAATATATTATTATAATATAATAGATATTATTATGTCTTCTATTATATATTATTCATAATATTAACTTCCTAGCTTTTTAAAGTTATTACAGCAGAATATGTTTTACGAATCATGTGCCAATATGTGACTACCCCGCGCCGAGTGTTGCTTTATGTGTTTCTTTAATAATTTTGACTCAAATATTTTCAACCACATCACAAAATTTGTTAAATTCCCAAGTTGCTGGAAACAAGGTTTTATAATACCTGTCCCAAAAAAAATGCACCAGTCTGACTTTCGCCAACATTCGCCCCATTACACTCACTTCAGTTTTTTTCAAACTTTATGAAAGTTTCCTCTGTGACTGGCTTAGGGACATAATTTGTCCGTGCATTGACACCCGGCAGTTTGGTAATTTAAGGAAAACTTCCACCACCCTTTACTTTGTACACTTAGTACATACCATCGTAAGTAACCTTGATAAACCAAATGTTTGGTTGAACCTTGTCATAGTTGATTTCCAAAAAGCTTTTGACCTGGTTGACCACACCATCCTAATCCCTTCACTACTGGTTAACTTTGAACTTGATCCTCTGTTAGAAAATATTGTTATATCATTTCTTTCGAATAGATCTCAAGTTGTTAAATACAAAAATATTTTCTCTGACCCCCTCCCTATATATTGTGGAATTCTTCAAGGAACCTTATTGGGACCACTTTTATTTCTAGTCATGATTAACGATATTGGTAGGGATTTTCCCCAAAGGTGGAAATACATGGATGACTTGTCGATCCTTGAAGTATGTCACAGGAATACTAAAGGTGACCCCCTCGGAATCCTAACCCACATTTCAGATGAAGTTAAGAACCTAAATATGAAAGTAAATTCCACCAAATAAAATATAATGAATATAAATTTTTTGAAATCCACTCCCGCTTTCCTTGACCTTATCTCACCCGAATTGCTAGTGAAACATGTTAAACTCCTTGGCATAACAACTTCAAATAATTTTAAATGGGACATGCATGTTTCTAATATTGTTAAACAAGCAAACGTTTCATTACCTATGTTAAAGTTTTTAAACAAATTTAATTGCTCTAAGATGCAGTTCCTCTGTGTTTATTTATCATTTATCAGGCTGCTATTAGAATTTGGATGTCTTGTCTGGCATTTACATCTTTCAAACGAACTTGGTGACAAAATCAAGTCGGTCCAAAAGCATTCAATCAATATCATGCATAAAAAGAGCAGAATTCTATACTCATTCCTCATTAAATCTGCAGGTATTATCAAGTTAAAAGAAAGGAAAGTACAATTTTGTTTTCGTTTTGCTAAATACGCAATATCTAATCCTCGTACTGATGACATCTTTCCTGATTTACATGACCCCATTAGACCCCGTCTTCCCCGCTTAGCTTCCTTGGCAATTCCAATATATTCACCAATCCATACCGTTACTGAGAGGTTCCGGAAAAGTTTTATCCCCTTTATTTTGGCGCTGCTAAATAATCCCTGAATTATGCTCTGTACCAAAATTAACCCCTCCGTCCCTTTTTTATTTGTTGTGTACGTTCACAATAATCATGCGTCTTTTTTTCCTCTTTATCTTTGTCCCTTTTATTTTCCCTTTTGTTGATACTTATTTATGTTAAATTTCTTTTCTGACCTTTAATTTTAATTTTTGTTCCTTTAATTGTATTCCTTTCTCTAATTGTAAATATTTCTTTTGACAACTAATTTGGCTTGATTTTAAATGTTTTTTTTTAATTTTATGTATTTGACCTTGAATACGATTTCGGCAGTGTTTTTCTTCTTGACTGTGATTATGTTTTACCCCCACCCTTTATCCTTCTATTTTTCTGTTTCTATTCTAGTCAATTGTTAAATTCTTATCGAACATTTTTATGCTTGATTGGTGTTTCTTTTCTTGTTGTATTATTTGTTTCTTTGTTTCGCTTTGTCTATTTCTTTTGACATATGAAGCGAATTCTGCTCTATTAGAGCTTGTGATAGGCTTTGGAAAATAAATATTATTTTATCTTATCTTAACTTCCGATGGAACGGCTCAAGGGAATTCAAACACTGCTTCAATAGTCGATACCCAGCAGTTGCATCAATGGGGGAGGGGTGTTGCGCCCTCTAGATTTTTTCCTCTAGAAGATTCTGAAAGATATCTTTCGGGGTATTCTATTGAAAAGCGTCTTTATTTATGTTTTATTAAAAAAAGACAGATTCGCCTACCTAGATATGGAAAAATACATTTTGCTCCCCCCTTGATTTCCGTGAATTGAACCCATTGATACCACGATGGTTAAGGCCAGTAGCTAATGCTAAGTGATGGATAATGGTAGGGCTTAATCTGGACTAACCGACATATGGTATAAATGTAAAGATGCACTCATCGCCGGTATTGTCTGTGTGCTTCATTCAACCTTATTTGGTTGTATATTGGGCCCCTTCCTGAAAAAATTACCCAAAGAGTATGGGTTCGGTTTTACATTGAAAGTCTATGACGTATGTGAGCAAATTAAATAAAGTAATCCTTCATTTTCGTGTGAATAAGCCGTAAAATGTCAATTTATTCAGACTCCAAAACACCATGTGTTACACGAAATTATCCAAAGTTTGGTGCATATGCCACGGTTTGGCCACTCGTACATCACAATATTCACAGAAATATCTAAGAAATAGGATCTACCGGTAATTACACACGACTTTTTTTCAAGAAGGGGGACGCTTCTGTCAACATAATAAATAAATATTCATTATTCATTATATGAATATTCAATATTCACAACGAGAAACTTCCTGAAAACAATGGCAAAATCGTTAAATTTTGGGTAGGACTAAGACTAAGACCTTCCTGGATATATATCATATACCCATTATCAGGGTGCAATTGGAAAGGGATGACAATATTGTGACGGTTGTTTCACCCCTAAATTAAAAGTTTCACCCTTTATTATATTTGGATTCTATATTACTTATAAACGAAAAGGCAGTGTGGCCCAACAAACTTTATATTTTCTTACGATGAGGAGTTCTACGAGAACTCTTGGGGAAGAGGAATTTCCATTCTTCCCACAGTATTGTAGGTTTTCCAACATGAAAATTCCCAATGAAAAAAATAAAATCAAAATAGGATCCTCTATGAAACGAATTTTCCATCTGACAATATTACTCAAAAATTTGAAAACTTCATCCATGGCTTTGTTCCGAATTATATCCATTAAAAACAACTTCATGAAAATTATAATACATAAAAAAAATAACAATAAGTAACATCCTGTCTACGACCCTAATATCAGTCCAGTACAAACAAACACAAAAAGGCCT
Source organism: Artemia sp. Qi Xiang Cuo (assembly GCF_049724085.1). Classification (NCBI taxonomy): domain Eukaryota; kingdom Metazoa; phylum Arthropoda; class Branchiopoda; order Anostraca; family Artemiidae; genus Artemia; species Artemia sp. Qi Xiang Cuo. The sequence goes on along the minus strand of NC_142800.1, from coordinate 4,016,352 downwards.
TGGATTCCTTATCATATCGGACATAAGTTTTTAGTTGCTTCACTCCCGGAAACACCCTATCTACATTATCAACAAGCTTGATAATCCTTTTCAATTTCTTATCTTTCCGTTTTTACTATACAGTAAACACGTGCCACTTTCTGTCTTTTGAGGTCCCGATCTCCAAGACATATAAAAGAGGAATTATAGATAAAAATGACCAAAGATTTACTTTATACAATTTTCAGGACCAAAATTTGTCACAAAAGTTTTCAATTCTTATCTTACATTACATAATTTTTCAGTTACAATTCATCTTCCACCCTCTTCTTCCATTGATGATGGAAGTTTTTACAATTGGTGTGTTTGAAGCAGATATTTTTGCTATCTTCGAGAAAAAAAAGATTAACAGAAGATGTTATTTAATAAAAAGTGAACTAAACCTCTAATTTGATTTTCCACCCACTCCTTTCACCTGTGACAAGAAAAACCCAATTTTTTTATAATCGGGTAGGCTTGAAGTAAAAACAAATTGCTATCTCTAAGAGATAATCTCTAAGAGATTAAAAGAAATTGACAGAAGACTTTCTTAATAAATCTAAATTGACCTCTAAAGCAATTCTTTAAAAAATAATCTAGAACAAAAGCAATTAATAGAAGACTCGCCTTAATAAAATGTCAATTAGGGGAACTGGCGTTTAACCCCACCCCCACCGGAAAATAACAACTACGGAAAATACCACCCGCGGCTCGTTGGCCTCCAACCACTTCAGATTATTAAAAAAGGACTAACTCTCAACTTCTGGCGTAATGAGCATCCTCCAAAATTTCTGCGACCATGAGGTGAAGGTGGAGATTAGGAAGGAGCAGCCCCTCTCCTATACGGAATAAATTCTTGACGGTTTGGGGTTGAACGTTATTCTTTACTTTCATAATAACAACGTATACAAGAAACATACCCAGAAATCAAGAGAGATTAAATATCAATTCCACATTTTTGATGTGTTTTTAAAGTTGTTTGTGTCCCCCCCACAATAAAAAAAACACCCCACCAAAAAAAGGTCCTGGATACCTCCCTGGGGATTATATTATGTTTAAGAGGTAATTACTCGGCAAAAAAAAAAAAAAAAAAAAAAAAAAAAAAAAAAAAACTGTCGTCCTAATCCAGCAATTGAGACAAATGTGCACTTGAACGAGGCTTTCACCTTACCCATCTATTCAACTACCTAGGACCAAACAGTATACCCGAACCATCAACCAAATAGAAATGTCAAAATCCACGCAAAGTCGTCATCAATAATTGTAAGTCGTTGTAAATTTATAAGCAAAAGCACCTTAAATCTAGCAAAATATTTCCAAGTAGAACCTTCCATTTAGGGCTCATCAGAGAAATTTATGCCTCCACCTTCCCCTCGTCTCTCCCTTAGAACTAATTCTGCATTTATCTGAAGGCTCAATGAGAGTTGGGATGTTTTGGGAATAAAATGTACCCTTTGAGGCATCTCCCTCCCTCCCTAACTACGAAACAATCAGAGAACCCCATTGCAGAAGTTTAAAGCCCTTATATGCAACTCTTTGAAGTTGTAAAACGGCAGCAAATTTATAGGAGTGGGACTGCCCCTTCCTCATCCCACCTCCGCCTCATGGTCATATAAACTTTGGTGGATGCTCATTACGCTAGAAATTGAGAGTTACTCCTTTTTTATAAGTCTGAAGTGGTTGGAGACCAACCGACCGCGGGTGGTATTTTCCGTGGTGGGTATTTTCCGGTGTTGGGAGGGATTTCCCGGGGGCGAACGCCTAGCCCCCTAATTTATACCTCTAAAATTATGTTCTCCCAGCTCCTGTCTCTTTGGACAAACGAAAGTCAGAATTTTTTACCCTTTGGTTTGAAGCATTCAATTTTAATATTTTAGAGGCAAAAAAAAAAAAAAAAATCAACCAAATGTTTTCTTAATCAAACCTAAATTAAACCTCTTATCCGATTTATTATTATTATTAGTATTCTAAAATAGAAGAAACTAACATGACGCTTTTCTTAACAAAATCTAAATTAAGCCTCTAAACTGATCTCTAAAGTAAAATGAACTAAAAAAAACATTTAGAAAAAAGAATGATAAGTCTGCGAAGTAGGATTAGAATATTGGATGCCACGTTCATGACAGTGGTCAAACGTGGCCCTGAAACGCTCTGCGTGCATTGAAAATGCTGAGGAAAATTTGTTAAATCTTTTCCAAAGCAATATTTTTATACGAATATTAAAATTGAATATAAAAAGCGCGTGAGAAAGGGTAAAGGAGATAGTTGCAACCTCCCTCATTAAGCTAGTTTTAGATAAAACAATTTTTAGCAACATAATGTGAGTAAAGATCGACAATTGTCGGTAGATACCGAAACTAAAACCTAATAAATGATGACTGGATTCCAGTCTATGCAACAACCAAACATCCCATTTAGGTACTTGTTTGACTGACCGTTATATCAAACAGTAGGCTCTACCAAAAGTGTGGTTTGACCCCACTTTGTAGGGCTGTCGTCAAGGCCGTATCCAGGAGGGTTTTGGGGTTTGACCCCCCCCCCCCCCGGCTAAATGTTTGTCCGACTCGTAAAACGCAACAAAAATGAACATAAACAATTTTTTTATGCGTTTTTTGAAGTTTTATATCGTAAGCCCAATTCGGAAAAAATATTTTTGTACCCCCCCCCACCCCCCCCCCAAAAAAAAAATTATGACAGTGTCATCTAATCTATAATGACAAGATAATGATACTTGTCGATCAGTTTGAAAAATCCTGTCAATATTTGTATAGTAGTAAAGATAAATTTTGTACTTCACAGCAAATCAAGGATGCACACTTGTGCCTCTATAAAGAGGCGACCCACCACAATGTTAAGCGATTTCCGGTCCTAGCGGTCGCAGAAAGACAGCGGTCATTGCATTTTGTAGCCCAAGCTCAAACTAAGAAACGTGCAAAATTTCACCCCCCTCCAACTTTATCGTCATGGGTAAAAGTTGGCCGGAAGTTTCGACCCTCCGACCACAGTCCCCCTTTAAAGTTGTTCGATTGGGTTGAAATTTAGAGGTTAAGCTTTCCTAGGGCCCGAGAGCTTATCCTCAAAATTTCAGCTCAATCCGATTACTCATTCCCTGTTTTCCAAAAACCAAATATAGCCACTTAATCTTCATTTCTCTTTTTTTTTTTGTTATCCACGCCTACAGGCCACAGTTGGCAACTGATCGGGGTGAATGAGAACTCATTCAAAGCAGAATTTAACCTTTTAGGGCCTTTTGAGATTTTCATACCGAAAAAATTATCCCCTGAATTTAAATGTACGAAAAACCACGTTTTCCTATAGGATCCCATGTTAATATGTCCCACCACAGCCCCACTTTAAAGCTGTCAGATCGGAAATTTAGGGGATAAGCTTTCCTGGGGCCTGGGAGCTTATCCTTGAAATTTCAGCTCAATCTGATCACTCCTTCCCTGTTTTCCAAAAACCAAATATCAAGTTTTGTGGGGATTTGCTTGCGTCAAAAATAGATTCAAGTTACTAAAAAACAATTACAGTTGTGTCTCTTTAGTACAGCGGTCGATACTCCTGACTGTCAAGCGGAAGACCCGGGTTCAAGTCCCCGTCAGATGAAATTTTTTACATACTGAATTTAAAGTTTAAAAAGGAAACTCAGTTTCTTTTTTAGATTTTTTGAAAAAATTACGTTTTCTAAAGAGTTAAAGAGGCTGAGTTACAAGCTCAACCCTTAAAACGTACAGAGATTAGGAGGCACAGTTGGGGGGGGCTGTTAAAGAGGCTGAGTCACAAGTTCGAACCTTAAAACGTACAGGGATTAGGAGGCACCCTGTACGACGTGATTTGAGTATTCAGGATTTAAAAGCCTTAACACAAGAATGTTCAAGAGCGGGGGGTATGGGGGGCGGCAGCCCCCCAACTTTTACTCCTGACACGATCAGCTTACAGTTAATCAAGCAATAATAAGTAATAAACTGTACAAAAACGTGCAGAAATTATTTGAAAAAAACTACGTTTTCTAAAGAGTTAAAGAGGCTGAGTTACAAGGTCAAAACTTAAAACGTACAGGGATTAGGAGGCACAGTTGGGGGGCTGCCGCCCCCAAACCCCCGCTTTCGCAGCCTTTAAATAAAAAAAAAATTTTAAACTGAAAGTAAGGAGCGACATTAAAACTTAAAACGAACAGATATTATTCCGTATATGAAAGGGGCTGTGCCCTCCTCAACGCCTCGCTCTTTACGCTAAAGTTTTTATTTTTTAAAAAAAAGAGTTATGAGAAAGTCAAACTTTAGCGTAAAGAGCGAGGCGTTGAGGAGGGCACAGCCCCTTTCATATACGGAATAATTTCTTTTCGTTTTAAGATTTAATGTCACTCCTTATTTTCATTTTAAAAAACTTTTTATTTTATTTAAATGCTGCGAAAGCGGAGGGTTTGGGGGGCGGCAGCCCCCCAACTGTGCCTCCTAATCCCTGTACGTTTTAAGGTTCAACCTTGTAACTCAGCCTCTTTAACTCTTTAGAAAACGTAGTTTTTGTCAAATAATACTTATAAGAAGGATCACCTTTTTTCAAACAGTTCGTGGTAACGAACTGTAAATAAGGAGCGACCCGGCTCAATAGTATCCGAAACTCTAAAAAACAGAATTGTGATGCCAATAGATACATCAGAAGAATCAGATTTTTATGCTAATTTCAAATATATAAGTTTCACCAAGTTTAGTCTTACGCATCAAAAGTTATGCACCTGAGAAAATTTGCCTTATTTTAGAAAAAGAGGGAAACAATCACTAAAAGCCATAGAACTTTATTGAAAATCACACCATCAGATTATGCGTATCAGAGAACCCTACTTAGGAGGTTTCTAGCTTCTATCTGCAAAAATGTGGAATTTTGTATTTTTTGCCAGAAGAAAGATCACGGATGCGTGTTTTTTTTTTTCAGGGGTGATAGTATCGAGTCAGTAGTCCTAAAATATCGCGAGAGGGCTCATTCGAGCGGAAATTAAAAGTTCTAGTGCCCTTTATAAGTGACCGAAAATTGGAGGGCAAACTGGCCCCCTCCCACGCTCATTTTTTCCCGAAGTCACCCAATCAAAATTATGAGATAGCCATTTTGTTCAGCATAGTCGGAAATCTAATTAATATGTCATTGAGGATGACTTAATCCCCCACAGTTCCCGGGGGAACGGCTGCAAGTTATAAACGTTGCCCATTGTTTACATATAGTATTGGTTATTGGGAAGTATACAGTCGTTTTCAGGAGGATATTTTTTCTAGTGGGGGGGGGGGGGGTCGGGGTTGAAGTAGGGGTTACGGGGGAGGATTTTTCCCTAAAGGATATATTCTTGGGGGAAGGGACATTTTTATGAAGCATAGAAATAATAATGCTGCCCAATTTAAATTTAATTCTTTTTAAATTTAAAAATTTTAATAATACTGGATATTCCAAGCATTATTTAAAAAACGATCAGAAATTAAAAAAAAACAGTTTTTTCCAACTGGAAGTAAGGATCAACATTAAAACTTAAAACGAACAGAAATTAGTACGTATATGAGGAGGTTCGCCCCCTAGTCAATACCTCACTCTTTATGCTAAAGTTTTTTTTAGTACTTTCAAAAGAGCTATCTATTCTAATTAACCGGCCTTTGTGATTCAGGGGTTTGTGATTCAAACAAAATTCGAACTTTAGCGGAAAGAACAAGGTATCGACTAGGGGGCGAACTTACTAATATACGCAATAAGAACATACAAATATAGCAGTTCGCTTCGTAAGTTAATTCGTAAGTTACGTCAGAACGAATTTTTGAGACAGCCATTTAGTCAAAAACAGGAAAATTAAAATGCGAATTTTCTTTTGAATATTCATGGACGGTGAGCCAAAATCAAAGCTGCATTAATTCAAAAACGTTCAGAAATTAAATAAAAAAGCAAGTTTTTTTAACTGAAAGTAAGGAGCGACATTAAAACTTAAAACAAACAGAAATTATTCCGTATATGAAAGGGGCTGTCCCCTCCTCAACGCCTCGCTCTTTACGCTAAATTTTGACTCTGTCTCGCAACTTTATTTTTTAAAACAATAAAAAAAACTTTAGCATAAAGAGTGAGGCGTTGAGGAGGGAAGAGCCCCATTCATATACGGAATAATTTCTGTTCGTTTTAAGTTTTACTGTCGCTCCTTACTTTCAGTTAAAAAAACTTGTTTTTTTTAGTTAATCCGAATAAAGCACGACGGTTAAGGCTATTACTTTATCCATTATGTTGATATTTGGTTATATGCATTAATAATCTTATACAATATATGCATATGAATTAATATATGCATTTGCATTAATAATAATATAATAATAATAACTGATAATGGTAAGGAAAAGAGGGACTAATTGTAATTCATCCATGAACAGCGCTGGCCTGGAATATGGTCAAGGGGCGGGGGTAGAAAATACATTACTTCACGAGTGCTGGAGGAGTATAGCACGGGCCAACCGTCGAAGGTGCGCACTCCGGTAGAGCTATTGGGACAGGAGACCAGGGGTGAAAGCAATCTGAAGTTGCACACACTTTCACGTACAACGTACATTGCGAAGTTACATTCGAGCCAAAATAGATGGTTTGCAAAGTACTTGTTTTTTGAAAAGTTTGAATAGTAGTACCACATTTACCGGAAGGCCGTTTTATTTTTGAACCTTAACGTGTTGCTTAGCCTATATACTAAAAAAAAAAAAAAAAAAAAAAAAAAAAAAAACGTGGGCTATTTGTAAAATATCTTGTGACCCCAAATTTTTTTTATTGTTTTTAATGACTTAAAGCTTCATACAGGAGGACCAATCAGGAGGAATTTAAGTAAACTCTCTTTCTTTTTACTTTTACTCTCTTTCTTTCTTTATACTGACTTAAAATTTTATGGAGGAAAGCTGGTGGCCAAATCAGGCTTTAAACATGCCTCAACGCCTCGCTCTTTACGCTAAAGTTTGACTCTTACTCACAACTCTATTTTTATAAAACAATAAAAAACTTTAGCGTAAAGAGCGAGGCGTTGAGGAGGGGAGAGTCCCTTTCATATACGGAATAATTTCTGTTCGTTTTAAGTTTTAATGTCAATCCTTACTTTCAGTTAAAAAAAAACTTGTTTTTTTTATTTAATATACTTAAGGAATAATGTTACTGGCTTAAAATAATGAGTCACAGGAGTGAACTAATGGAATTAATTTTACTACAGAATTATAGGGAAGTATTTCTCTTTTTCTCTTTGTACCAAACATACAAGGCAGGCGAGGCTTTGAAGACCGAAATAATGTAATCTTTTCCTAAGAGAACATTAGATAGACATCATACAAAGGGAATACTTTAGAAAAAAGAATAATTCGTGGGTGTTATTCCAAGAGACGACCACCCGTCCAGATCAAAATGACCATGTGTTGCTAAACGGATATTCAAAAACAATAGACATGCTAAAACCTCATAAAAAGCTCAAACATATTTTACTTAACATCCAGGTTGTAGAGAATCGCATGCAAAACTAAATTAATGGAGGAATAATAAAATTAGAACAGCTATAAAAACTAGGAGCGATAGACGGGGATTCAAAAAGGACAACCATGACTTACACCCTGTTTATCCTACGTAGTCTGTTTTACTAAATTTCGATAATCAGATTATTTACTGAAGTCCAAATCTATCTAGGCATGAGCGCCCATAGGCTGAATTCCAGGGGGGGGGCGTACCTGGTCTAATTGGCACTGTTAATGCTATATATTAGAACTCTCAAAACAAAAATATAAAAAATAAGGCAGCATCATTCGGCCAGGAGGGGGCTGATGCCCTCTCCTGCCCCCGCTTACGGGCACCCACCATCGTTACCATCGTTACCGACCGTCATGTCCTGCAGCAAGTTGAGCAGCCCAAACAAATCCCTGATTTCAAATGCAAAAAAGGACTGATTCAGTTCAGGGGAGCTTTTATATTTTTCACGCAAATATATGCACCCTGAAGTCTTGAAGCTTGGAGTCTTCTATACCTGAGTTTTTTGCTGTGAATGAAACTTCTACTTCAAAGGAGAATTTTCTATATTAAAATGAATTCGGTTTGCATATCTTTTTCCAAACACTTGTATAGGAATTCAAAATAGATTAATTAGGCAATTTATATAAATTTAAGGTAAAAAACAACTTTATCAAACAGTTCGTGGTAAAGAACTGTAAGTAAGGAGCGACACGGTTCAATAGTAAGCGAAAAAAAACAACATGGAATTTGATATAAGTAGATATATCAAAAGAATCGGCTTATTATGGTAATTCCAAATATATAAGATTCATTTAGGTTAGTATGCTCCATAAAGGGGTACGAGCCTGAGAAAATTTGCCTGATTCTCGAAAAAGGGTAAACACTTCCTAAAAGTCAAAGAATGAAAATCACGCCGTCAGATTCAGCGTATCAGAGAACCCTGTTGTAGAGGTTTCAAGCTCCTATCTGCAAAAACGTGGAATTTTGTATTTTTTACCAGAAGAAATATTATGGATGTCAATTTATTTGTTTATTTGTTTGTTTTTTTTTCCCAAGTTCGACCGTTTGTCCTAATTCTCTTAACAACGAATCCTGAAACACAAGGGCGGTTTAATTAGAAATGGAAGCTTTTTCAAAATTACTAAGAACTTTAGCGTGAAGAGCAAGGTATTAAGGAGGAAGGTAGCCAATTTATATACGGGAATAGTTCGTTTTGAGTTCTAATGCTGCTCCTTACTTTCAGTTGGAAAAACTTTTTTTATTTAATTCAGTTTAGGATCATTTTATTTCGTTAAGCATGATGTTAGAAAAAAAAACACTTATATCTTCAATGAAGGGCAATTCGTTCCCCTCCCCTTGGAGGGGGGAGGGGTTCCGTTAAATTTCAAAAACTTTATTGAGTCTGGGATTTACACTATTACGGAAAGCATGACTTAAAAAAATGAATGTTTGTGTTTATTGATTCAGTGCATTATCGTGTTATTCGATTTATCGACTCGATTCCCAAGTGAAGCGGAATTGGGGGGGGGGGAGATTTTCAACGGAAAATTATCCATGGAGAAGCTTGGAGTCTTCTATACCTGAGTCTTTTGCTGTGAATGAAACTTCTACCTCAAAGGAGAATTTTCTATATTAAAATGAATTCGGTTTGCATATCTTTTTCCAAACACTTGTATAGGAATTCAAAATAGATTAATTAGGCAATTTATATAAATTTAAGGTAAAAAACAACTTTATCAAACAGTTCGTGGTAAAGAACTGTAAGTAAGGAGCGACACGGTTCAATAGTAAGCTAAAAAAAACAACATGGAATTTGATATAAGTAGATATATCAAAAGAATTGGCTTATTATGGTAATTCCAAATATATAAGATTCATTTAGGTTAGTATGCTCCATAAAGGGGTACGAGCCTGAGAAAATTTGCCTGATTCTCGAAAAAGGGTAAACACTTCCTAAAAGTCAAAGAATGAAAATCACGCCGTCAGATTCAGCGTATCAGAGAACCCTGTTGTAGAGGTTTCAAGCTCCTATCTGCAAAAACGTGGAATTTTGTATTTTTTACCAGAAGAAATATTATGGATGTCAATTTATTTGTTTATTTGTTTGTGTTTTTTTCCCAAGTTCGACCGTTTGTCCTAATTTTCTTAACAACGAATCCTGAAACACAAGGGCGGTTTAATTAGAAATGGAAGCTTTTTCAAAATTACTAAGAACTTTAGCGTGAAGAGCAAGGTATTAAGGAGGAAGGTAGCCAATTTATATACGGGAATAGTTCGTTTTGAGTTCTAATGCTGCTCCTTACTTTCAGTTGGAAAAACTTTTTTTAATTAATTCAGTTTAGGATCATTTTATTTCGTTAAGCATGATGTTAGAAAAAAAAAACACTTATATCTTCAATGAAGGGCAATTCGTTCCCCTCCCCTTGGAGGGGGGAGGGGTTCCGTTAAATTTCAAAAACTTTATTGAGTCTGGGATTTACACTATTATGGAAAGCATGACTTTAAAAAATGAGTGTTTGTGTTTATTGATTCAGTGCATTATCGTGTTATTCGATTTATCGACTCGATTCCCAAGTGAAGCGGAATTGGGGGGGGGGAGATTTTCAACGGAAGATTATCCATGGAGAAGGGGGGAATTTCCGTTGAGGTGGAATTTCTTGAGGGGAAGAATTATCCGCGGGGAAAATTTTGAAAATGCTGTAAGTTTGAAAATATTTTAACTATTGATGCTCAGGGAGGAATTCTCAGCAGAGGAGGGGGAATTGTCCACGTATGGAGAGTGTTCCACAAGAGGAAAAATTCTAGGGGGATTTCCGCTTTTATATATAAAACCAACTCCCCAACTAGCTTCAAGTTTCTTTGAAGCAAATCTATTGATTTACACCAAAGTCTTTCCTGGTTACCATACACCGATAATTAAATAAGAAATGCTTCTCTGCAGATTTTCTCCAATAGAACCCTATGGTTGCCAAAAAAAGAAACTGTCCTACATAAGCCGCCCACAGAAGCCTTATTAGCCATTTCAACTTGTCCTAAACAATAACGCCTTTGTTCATTCCAAATTTTAGATTTGAAAATTCAATACATGCTTAACACTCCGTTTTCGACTTTAGTTTTATACCATATTTAGCGTAGGTGGGAACTAAAATTTCGATAAGTCATATACACTTTTTCTCATCTTCTTGAGTACCATGTGAAGAAGGAAGTTTACTAGATTTCAACAAATAGTCGTTAATTTTTTTTTCGGATTTAATAATTTGAAGGTTTTTGCGTGGGTGGTTCAACTCTAAGTAATACGCATGACTGAATTAGCTGGCTTTGACTACCTTTAAAGCTAAGGAGTGTCTAATAGCAGCTTTTGGAACGTTTTTCTTTTTGAGTTTCCTCGTTATAGATACAGTGAGCTATAGCCATAAGGTACAACTCCCCCCCCACCTAATATGTAATTTTGATGTTACTAAAACAGTGAAGTTGAAGAAAAACTAATTGTAACGCAATGATTGCCTGCACTTGACCACCGAGTGTGCACCTCGGAGTGCAACTAGTTCTGCCAAGCTTGGTATACTTCCAACATGCCATGCCTGTTTTTCTTACTTTGAAGATATAAAAGTGCAAAGCACAATGGCGCATCTCATCCACACTCCTGACACTTTGGGTAAAAATATGTAGTTAGAAAGTTAGTAAAACAGCGAATTTGAGAGATTAAGCATAATTAGAATCGAGGGTTTTCTCACTATTATGTAGCTAGTGAACGTTTCGGAGCAGCACCAGTTACGCCACGCGTGGCAGAAATTCCTCCATGCCATGTTTTTTTTACTGCAATGGGGATAGGAATTTTTAGGGGATAAAGGTATAACTCACTCACATCCGCCTCCCCAAGAAATCTATAATTTAAAAGTTAGCAAAGCTGCATGGCTGACTAAAAAAAAAACATATAATTATAATTAGGTGGTTACCCAATCGCTGGTTCTCTAGAGACTTTTAAAAGTAATCGTTACTTTTTAGAGGGTCCCAGCATCTACGCCTCGTAGTGCCTTTTTTTGCCATTTGTGGCACTCTTCTGCTACCCCCAGGGATGTACGCGCGGGACAATTAACCTACCCCGAAATCCTACATTTTCCCGAGTTTCTGGGCACCTGTTATAAGAATTATCAAATGAAATTTTTTTTTTAATTATTGTCCCCCCCCCCCTACCTAAAAAAAATCCTGCCTATAGGCCTTTCCATGTCATGCCTCCTGTTTTATTGTTACGGAAAAATTAATTTGAAGTAGTTGAATTTAAAGGTATAACTCCTCCACACCCCAACCCTCCCTAAACAAAACCTCCAATATTGAAGTTGATAAAACCTTAAGGTTAGCAAAAAATGAAGTCAGGTAAAAAATATTTTGCATATCGTTTTCCACGATGTCATGTCTTTGGTATTCATTATCTGTGGCAAGAAGCGTAAACTAAAGAGTTAGCAAACAACAAACACAAAAGAGAGGATATAACTAAGCTATCTAAGGCTCAAGTACACGAGATGAGCTTACAAGACGACATTATCACAAGCACCTCGTAAAGCAATCCAGTGGACTTGATGAACTTGCTGCGATTGCGGCTTGCAATAATGCTCTCAAAAAAGCTGAATTGCCGGCAACTTTATAAACCACTTGACGGCTTTTGATTGAGCTAGCCATATGCTTATTAGCTTATAGCCATGAGCTTATAAACTAGCCATATGTATTCATATACATACATTAGCTTATGCACACAGTGGTCTTGAAGATGTTAGACGACCTGGTCCCAGTGTGAGTTGCAGTTGTAGCCAAAGTGATCAAAACGAGTTAATTAGACGGCAAAACGCGAAATAGAAAGTGCTAAATAGAAACATGTGGGTGAAACCGAGGATATGAAGACGTACTGGTTATGGCGAATCTAATTCTTTACTGAAAAGGTTGAAGAACGGATATCCTGTGGCAAGGCCGTATCCAGGAAGGGGGGGGGGTTACCCGGTTTGAACCCCCCCCCCCCCTAAATTTTTGACCGAGTCGAAAATAATTCGAAAATTAGTAAAACCTAGGTAAAAATCAGTAAAATTATACCTATGCAACCTATGCAATAGGTTGCAAAGGTTGCATCAAGACTAAAATAGTTCTATAAGCCACAGGACCTGTGGCTTATAGAACTATTTTAAAAATTAATATTGAACAGTTTGACGAACTACTGGGAATTGTAGGCAAAAAGTTGGCAAAACAGGCGTTGTGCCAATTTACATTTTTTTTTTTAGAGAATAACGCCAGAAAAAATGGATCAGCGAACTTTTAGATCTTTTTTCAAAGATCACTTGGAAAAAAAAGTCTGCTGACATATTAAGTTTGAGAGTAGAATCTATTTGCATAGGAAAATATTGCAGTGAATTTAGGAACATTAGCATTAACAGCAGACGACAGCATCCGTTTTCCACACGTGTACAAGCCAGCTTGTTAGCTTGTAAACTACGCTCCGTGTACGCTTTAGTAAGCTAGTACTTTTTTTTTACTTATTTTATCGATTAAACCAAAATTCTCAAGTGCCCCTGATTAATGATTTCGTCCTAAAATGCACTCCTTCGGATTGTCAGCCCTACTTCACAAGTAAATGCTGATACCCTCCTTAGGGATCAGATTTGACTACACTTGTGACATAAATGGTTCACAAAGAGTGAACTGTAACTTCAGTGCCCTTCAGTGGTTAAATTTCACTTACATCGATGAGTAATTTCGTCTTCTCCTTCTTCTTTTCACGGCATTTGGTTGCTGCAACTTTGTTCCTTTCTCGGCGCTTCAGCCGTCGAGCCTCATCTTCTGGAGTCAGCTGTAATTAGATACCATTCTTCATTTTTAAGTCTACTTAATGAATCATTAATGCAAAACACAGTATGCCTAATGCCTTAATTAGTCAAAACATACGATATATCGCATTTTCTCGTTCCGCTCTGTATTTTAAATTACTTAAAGAAAGATATAAAATATTCGTAACAGGCACGTACACAGCAACTTGTTTCAGACAGTAGCTGGAGAAATATGTGGGAAATTAGGGTGTGAACTTTGAAAATATTCAAAGTTGGTTTGAGGGCCCCTGGCCAACATAAACATGAGCAAAAAAAATTCCCTTCTTTAGGCGGAGTTAAAATAGACACACTTATCGAAGAAATTACAAGAACAATTTTAAAGATTTTGAGAGTTGTAGTTGCTAATTGTTGGCGAGGAGCTGAAGCTCCTCTCACGTCCACGTCCCTCCTGGGATTGGCAGCTCAGCACATGAGTAGATAAGGAGAATGAATCGATACTGTTGTACTAGTTGGAATCCACGCGATACATTATATAGGGAAGATACTTGAGAAACTAGTCAAACGGGTTTCTTTCAATAGAGAATTAGATTGTTGCAAACCGTGGTTTGTCAATGTGTTTACAATATTTAAACTTTTTTTGGGGATTTAGGTGGAAAAAAGGTACCTAGGTTAGGTTAAGTATTCAATTTATGCTATGCTTTACCCCCATCCCCCGTATGTGCAAATAAATAGCCGAAATTTGTTTATAAACTATTATATTTTCATCCTATTTTGTTTTATTTCATTAGCATTAACCAAAATTCACTTCTTGCGTGGGTTCCAGCTAATACAACAGTACCATTGAATCAACCATCTAACTTGGCCACTTTCAAATGTGGTATAAACCAGTTGGCACGGGCCACGCATGATGGAGGTTTATCACGGCTGGTACGAAAGGTGCCAACCATTATGCGGAGAGGCAAAGCTTGGTAGAAGCGTACCACATGTGGTGGAACAAGTAATGCTTTGGAAGGAAACCCCTCTATTTCAATATAACCTTGTGAAGAAGTAGTACAAAAATTCTTTTTATTTTTTAGAATAAAGAACATTTATTATATTTTTTATAATTATATTATATTATTTAAAAATTTTTTAATTATTTAATTATAAATTTTATAAATAAAATTAATAATTTTATAATTATAAAAAAATTATATTATAAAAATATAAAACTATTTTTTTAAATATTATAGATAAATATTAATAAGAAAATCGTTATTTTTTTGTTGTTGTAAATTGTGTCTAAAAACACAATTTTTTAAATATGAGAAACTTTTCTATTGTTCTAATGAATCTGCATTCGAATAACACAAGCACATTCCTGGATTTAGCGTAGAAGGCGAACCTCGATGTCTAGTTCTTGTTTTTTTTGTTTTTTTTAAATATATAGGATTAAAATTAAGCTGTAGTGACTATCAGGGGCGTCCTGAGGCTCATTTAATTGGGGGGCAATCTTTTTAAATCTTGCCAAATTGCTACCTGATTTATGCCAAATTTTCTGCAGAATTCAAGATTTTGCGAAATTCGGCCAAGATTTTGCGAATTTTGCAAAATTTCTACTGAAATTTTCACCTTCGGCGAAAATTTTTACCGAATACCAAAAACGCCCCCCTCGGGAAGCCCCTGGTGGTTATGGTAATTGGGATCATTAATTACTCATAAACTGAAAATTAGTTTCCTTGAGATTTCTTTAAGTTGATGTTCATTTCACAAATATGGCGCGGAAGATATTTCGCAAGCCAAGATCGTTGATGGCATAAAACATATCGGATTCTCCTTGAACATGCTGCGTTCGATAATAATGCTCCATCCCTCAGACTTTAGAAGATCTGATATTCAGATATACATAATGCACTGTAAGTACAAACAAAGACATGACATATAAAACAATTAGACGAAACAATTAGCAAAAGACGAAACGGTAAAAGTGCATTAAACTTACTCTTTTATATACTGTATATGGAATGTCAAACTGGAGATGCTACAGATACCGGGACAGATACCCGCCAGACTGGTTATTTCAAGACACCGCTATTAAGAATTGGAACGCAAAGAGTAGTTTTCATTGCGTTTACGATATTTAAACTGTTGTTTTTTGGTAGTTAGGGGGGGGAGGTACCTAGGTTAGATATTTAATATATGGTATGCTTTACCCCTCAACCCCACCCCCATCCCCCCTAATATGCAAATATATAGCCCAAATTTGTTTCTAAACTATTATATATTCATCCTATTTTATTTCATTAGCATTAACCAAACTTAAATTTCTTAGCAGTATATAAAAGAGTACGTTTAACGAGTACCGACGAAATAAAATGAAAATAAACGGAAATGAAAGTAAATTGCCCTATTAGAAGCACTGAAACAGCATAAGATTAATAAAACGCTCAACTTATGTCTCAAAACATATTTCACATAGCTTGAGACAAGAAGAGAAGATATATCAATTGCCTTAATGAAGGCAAATAACTCGTTTTTTATGCTAAAGTTTTGTAGCGCTTTAAGAAAGCTTCTTATTCCAAATCAACGGCCATATATATCATATGATATATCAAATATATCATGTGTTTCAGTAGTCGTTCTCAAAGAATTGGGACAAACTGTCACAGTTTAACGTCATGAGCGAGGGATTGAGGAGGGTAGGACCCCCCTCATATACGGAATAATTTTCGGCCATTTAAAGTCTTAATGTCGTTCATTACTTTCAGTTTAAAAAAAAATGCTTTTTAAAATTTAATTTCTGATCGTCTTTCAAATCAGGCTAGAAAATCCCCCTCCCCCTCTGTGGAAAACTACTCCTAGAACATCCTCCTCCCCCGCAGAGAATTCACGTAAAATTTCCGTAAGTTTCTCGTTAAATAATACGGTGTGTAAACAATGGGCAAACTTCATAACTTAAAGCCCTTTCCCCAGGTGCTTTGATGGTCATGTCATCCCCAAAGCTATAGTTCTTTTGGCCTTTCGAGTATGCCGAACCAAATGCTATCTTAAGATTTTGATTTGACGTCATTGAGGATGAAAGGGGAATGGGAGGGGAGTATTGTCCTCCAGTATTTTGGGTCACTTAAAAATGGCACTATAACTTTTAACCCCCGTTTGAATGAGTCCTCTCCCGATCTACTACAACCATTGGTTCGATACGATCACCCTGGGAAGATCGTACATTTTAAATATATATATATATATATTGTAAGTGTATCTAGGTTGTCAAAGAGCATAGACAGAATATTTTGGGAATGATATTAAGTTTTATTTTTTTTCAAGTCAACTTGAAGAGGCATAAAATAAATCAAAAAAATACTATCTGTGTCAGGATTAAAAATTGTTGAAAAAGTTTCTCCCAACATACAAATAGCAAGCCAAACTATGGATTCTTATAGAAAAAAAAAACCAAAAAGATATATAATTATTTTTTTTCATGAAAATTACATTGTCAATAAAAAACGAACATAAATTAATCTAAAAAAACTTTTTCCACAAAAAAAGTTTTTCAAAGATAAGTAAAGAGTCCCATTAAGCTAAAAATGGGCAGAAATGAAGTCAAGTAATAACCCAAGCGTAAAACTACCACAAATCAATATCAATAAATAAATGAGACTCAAAATGAACCGAAATTAGAAAAATAGCCGAGTGAAACTCAAAACGAGCAAAAATTAACATTAGTAGGGCTGATAGCCCCCATGCCTTCTCAAGACCAGAACATAATTTTCGTTTTACTTAAAACAAAATATGTTTAAATGTTTTCAATTTTTTTACTTAAATAAGTAAAAAACTTATTTTACTTACTTTTTTTACCCTTTTTATATTTTAAGGAATAAATTTCAGTATAGGTGTATTAAACTGACATTCCACGGCCATTTGTTTTTTGTTTTGTTTTTAGTAAAGCCTAAGTTATATTTTGGTCTTGAGAAGGCATGGGGGTTATCAGTTATCAACCCTAGTAATGTTAATTTTTGCTCGTTTTGACTTTGACTCGGCCATTTATTATATTTTCTGTTTATTTTGAGTTTCATTTAATTGTTGATAGTGATTTGTGGTAGTTTTACGCTTGGAAGATTATTTGACTTTATTTCTACCCATTTTTGCCTTAATAGAGCTCTTTATTTTTCTTTGAGAACCTATTCTGTGGAAAAAGTTTTGTAAATTAATACAAATATATGACACCGTCATTCACTGCCCCCCCCCCTTATGGACGCCCATGACAAGCTTCTCTAGTATGCAGAAATGTGATTTGCACTAAGATTGCCAGACTTTTTGAGGGTAGTTTCTCCTTTTTAGAAAATCAGGAAAATTTTATCTGGCTCCTAACTTTAAATGGGAAACATTAACTTCAATGAATTTCGCAATGAACGTGACAATTTTTTCCAAAAAAAGTATAAAATAAATAGGAGAGGGAAATTCAAATTTTAGTTTCTCTAAAGACTAATTATATTTGATCAAACTATAATCTAATTGGAATTAATTGAATTGTATTTTAATAATGCCAATCTTAATTAAATTTAAACGTTGACAATTAAGTCATGGGACAACTTTTCACTCCAAAAACAAGGATAAAGGAAATAGCAGTGAAGTTAAATTTTAACTTTTTTTAATTTTTAATCAAATTTAATTAAATCACTCTTTAATTAAACCTGACTTTTGACAATTTCGTTACATGCTAAATTCTTCGAAAAAAAATTTGGATAAAAGAAATAGAAAAGTGAAATTAGATTTTTGATAAACAAAATTCCAATGTAAATAAACGATAACGAATATATACAAAAAAAAATATCGAAAACTAAATTTTGAGCTAAAATATAACAAAAAATTAACAAAATTTAAACCAGCCCACTATATTTAGTCCCTATTTACCTATCATCGTTGACATAGGTGTAACGAGAAAAATACGATAAACTTCATTCTGTTAAACGGAACAGCGTAGCCTGTTAATATACGAACCTAAAAATGAAGGATATCATTCACGATCGTATAATATAAAAAAATATTGCTTTTAAATTAAGTTCCAATTTTATATTTATTCAGAGTAGACGTTGTTACTCTTTACTGTTTGCAAACCCGCACTGCACTGGGTTCTTCAAATTTACCTTTTCTTCAACTTTAATTTTGATGTCACATGCTTCATCCCGTGGTTCAACCTTCATTCTGTTGATAATGGTTCTCTGAAGAGATGCCTTTGCAATCAGACTGGTTGCTTGCGCCAAAGAAGGAGGAGGACACGAAGGGGACTTCATCGGAGGGCAAACCGCAGTTTCTTTGGGTGACATTGGTCCATCGCCTAAAATTGTGTGACTTATCATCTAATGACCATTACAGTCAAGAAAATATCGCTCGGAAATTAATCTCTGACAAACACTTCGATGCCAAGTCACCCCCACCCTACAATTACACTTCACTCTATTCTGTGTTGAGTTGTAGCACGTAAGTGATCAATTAAATCTAAAAAAAGGATAAAAAAAGAGACTCGATCTCGAATGCTCGGCTGTCTGTCATAGAAGTGACACTAACCAGATTTCTTCAGACAAATTGTCTAATGTTTAGTCACTGTCTGATAACTGGACTTATTCCCATTCGAACGTTTACTTCTTCTTTTAGACTGTCAGCTTTTTTTAATTATTCAAAATTTTCCCTTATAAAAATGGCCGAGATACCCTTTGCATCCGTACTTTTTAAAAAAATCTTCAGAAATTCTTTGATGAAGATTGATTTAAAAGTAAAAGAAAAATCTTCATTTCCAACAGACCTTTGCAGGTCCTTACTCTAAAGATTTGACTCAAGGGAATCGTCAAGTACTTGCGTAGCACAAAACAATAAACACGTCTTGATTGGCATAAAGGTGCCGAAAAGAAAAAAAGTACAAAAAAGAACCCTTTCAAATTCCTATCCTGTCACTACTATTACTACTACTTCTAGCACTAACAACTCACTGCAGCACGAAACCACCCGAGGCCAACACAGCTGCACACCCTTTTTTCTCCATCCCAACCTATTCAAAGCTTCCATCTTTGCACCCTCTCAAGAAGTTCCAATTTACTTTAAATTTTTTTCAGCAGGGGGCGACCTGCTTTTCCTTTGGGCCTAGATGGATGGACGAAAAGGACAATCTTTGGCAATATGTCGTCCTTCACTCGCAAAACGTGTCCTAGCAACTCCTAGCCATCCCGACTTTCCTAGGATCAGTAAATTCAAACGGAACCGTGGTTTTACATACGTTCGTTAAAGCATCAGATGTAGGCACGGCCTTATCGAAGGAGGGATTATGGGGTTTGACCCCTCCCCCCTGAAATGTTTGTCCAACTCGTAAAATTGTAACAAAAATCAATGTAAACAAATTTTTGATGCGCTTATTAAAGTTTGTTTGCCCTTCCCCCTCCTAAAAAACCTTTTTTAATCCCCCCCCCCCGAAAAAAATCCTCAATACGACCCTGGATGTAGGTAACACATTTTGTTTTGTTTTTTTCCTTGTTGACACTGAGTTCTCTATCCCTGTTAATCTTTTCGGTTTTTCATTTACTCTGCTCTTGATGCTTTGTGTTTTGTGGCTGATATGGCTGATGGGGCTGTGTTTGTGGCTGATAACATGGAGGTAATAACGGCCATCTCACTTGAGGACACAGTTCAATTTTCTTGGACACACAACATACACACATATAAGTATTGTGTATGTGTGTAATAAGGGGTAATTCTCCCCTGAATATGATCTGAATTTTTCCTTTCATTCCCCCCCCCCCACCTAAGAAAGATCGTCACAGTTCTCGGTACTTTCGCATTATCAGGGCCTCTCTAAAAAGTCAAGTTTGATTAATGCTAATGAAATAAAATGAAATAGCATGAATATATAATAGTTTAGAAAAAATTTGGGCTATATATTTGCACATTTGGGGGGGGGGGTAAAGAATTGCATATATTAAATACGTAACCTAACTTAGGTAACTCCCCCCCCCCTAAATCCAAAAAACCACAGTTTAATATCTTATAAGCAATGCAAACCAAGCAATCATTGCCTAGTCTACAGTGGTTATCATGTCAAAAACGGGTTTTATAATTGCCTTCTCCATAGTGATTAGGCCGAGAGGACCTGATAATGCGAAAGTACCCAGTTCTCCCTCAGGGACAGGTTTGCATATGTACACCGCCCTATATAGTAGGTTTCTAAAATTTCAGATCAGTAGTGTAGCCAAGACTCCCGTTTGGAGGGCAAAGTGGGTCCATTTCCCATATGAAAGGGGAAAATGAACCGTAAATCGTTCAGCTAATAAATAAAAGGTGTTCATCTCATTGAAGGGAGGGAGCCTATATAGGCCTACTCATGGCTACCGACTGTATAATGCTGGGGGTAATCGAATGCCTATATTTCGGTAATGAGGATGGGGGAGGATCTACTGAAAATCAGTGTTAACTTCAGGCGACAGGTGGCAGGTGGCACTGAGATTCAGGTGGCATATGCTAGAAATGGGAAAAAATAGGGATAAATAAATGCTCCCATCAGTCGTCTAGAATGGAAACACTTTATATCCCCTTCCCATTCGCAAAACAAAAAAAATATACACAAAGGTGAATTTGGAAAATCGTAATTCTGTCCCGGAAGTTTTATCAAAGAAAGGAATTGAGCTTGAATTGAAAAATGTAACAATAAATCACGGAGATTGGAAATAATGACTGGTACTGGTGCATTATGCGGGCCCACCGCTATAAACTGTATCAACGAAACCAGTCACGAAACCAGTTAAACGGGCTATTTGCAAGAGACCGCTGTAGATAAATGATTGAAAAGCCGTGGTTTCTCAATGAGTTACAATATTTAAACGATTGTTTTTTGGAGTTTAGGGGGTTAAAAGGTACCTAGGTTAGGTTAAGTTACTTATTTAATATATGCTATGCTTTAGAAACTCCCCTGAGCGATCCCCCTTCCATAATTCATTGTTGTAGTTTTCATAATTTTGTTACTAAAGCATTGTATTTTCATCATATTTTGTTTTGTTTAATTAGCATTCACCAAACTTCACGTCTCAAGTGTGTTTTATATAATAGACATGTACCTTACAACTTTGCAGTTTAATTACCAAACTTATAATGTTTCACCATATTTCTTGTTGAAAAATGAGGAGACTCGTAGCTAGAAAACAAGACATTTTGTAATATTTTGGGGCAATCATTTTCCCTAGAAAGACAGTAAGGGAGGAGCTCTGAGAGTGGATCCAGGTTGTGGTTTCTGAGGCACCCCCCGCCCCCCCCGCAAAAGGTGGAAAGTTGCATTAATTATAGGTGTTGAAGAGGAAAAATACCAATCGACGACCCCCATGTTTTGTTGCTACTCCCTAAACATAAATTCCGTATCTACCCCTGGTTCTCCATCCCTCTGTGCACCCTGTGTATATATATATACCTATTGCTAAGCCAATATAGTTCAAAGCATGGTTGTAACCAATGGAAAGGCAGCCACGCCCTCTGCCCTTAAAGCTAAACTGTAAGATCTGGGCTACCCTATTGATGGGAGGAGAAAAATAACAAACCAGGTATTTTTTTTTCGGGATAGAAAAAGAACTTATCCTATAAAGCTAAACAGTAGAATACAGACTGTCCTCGTGAAGAGAGGAGAGAAAAAAAAAAAAATACAAATCAGGAACTCGAACGTTTTGAGGGGATGAAAGCTATTATGCTATATAGCAAAAATAATGTTCTTCAGTAGATCTGACGTATCGGTTGAATTTAGACACCTAAGTCAGTAGCCAAGCTCACTCCCCCCCCCCCCCTTGTCCATGGAAACGCACGGGGAATTTTCCTGAAAGATAAGCTTACAAAATTGGCGGGTAATAGTACCGCTCATATCCTCTTCTGAACTAAATGTTAAAATAACACAATTCTTGCTTTTCTAAATTCAGGAAATTTCTATCTATGATACTTGCAGAATCCCTTCCAGTTAACGTCCATCCGAGTCCCCCTCTAATTCCTGGATATAGCCTACAGCTGTACACAAAAGTTTTCTGTCTATGTTGGCTTGTGTCATTTCTTTACTTATTTCTTATTAACTGTTGGTTTAAAGTCTTCAAAGTCCCAAAAATGCCAACAAAAAGAAAAACTAACAAAATCATCAAATTTTCGTATGTGGTTTAGGGCTATATCAGGGGCATGAATTGAGGGGAGTAGTTTCAATAAAAAATATTTTTTGGGTATTTTCATTAAAAATATTTTTTAAAAGAACCCTTATTCCCCCCCCCCCCAGATTTCGCAAATTCATTTTGCCCCTTCGCCGTTTAAAATTTCTTGGATTGACACCACTGGGCTAAGTCCCGGCAAAGATGCGATAGGGGCTGAAAATCTAAGAGAAAAACAATTCTGGGTATAATAAAGTAAGAATTTTGTTAGTGTAATGTTTATTCTAAAAATACAGCACTCTTGCTAGATTTTGGGAAGGAGGAGGATAAAATTAAAATTTTTTTGCGAAAAAAACTGAAATTTTTCATTTTGTAATTTTAGGGGGGAGACAAGGGTGGATCCAGGATTTTTTTATAGGGGAGGGGGGCACAAAATAGTTTGATCCGATAAACTTTGGTTAGCAGCAAGTTTAATTAACGCAAACTTGCGTTAACTAAGTAAATTACACTACTTTAAACTACGTTGGGGGAGGTGCCCCCTCCCCTGGATCCACCACTGGGGGGAGAGGGAGGAAAATCCTTATCACATCTCTCCTCTACCTCTAGCTGCGTATATTTCTGCCCAAATAGTTCTATTTAATAGTCATTACCCCCTTAACCATAACGCATGTCACATTTCTAAAACTTTACTGCTGCCTTAAGGTCTCCTACACCACCCCCTATTGTCCAAAATGCATTGGGTACATACGGCTAGCCCAGCCCACAAAAGTCCCATCCAAGAAACGATTAAGGGTTCCTACCTGCCGTTGATGCGACACCTGCCGTTACTCCCTCTAATGAACATTTTAACTCTTGCACCGGGTCGTCAGATTTAAGGGTTGTGGTTTTCCCCAAATATTTTTCAAAAGCCGGACTAGAGAGCAAATTGAGAATATCCGGTGTTCTTGGGGTGTTACACATTGATTCATTGCCATCTTGAGGCAAAGTATAATTCACGTTAAGGAACATAATGGGTCCTCCTCTCATGACGCTTCAAGACTAACTAACGCGCGGGTCCATATTCAAATTTCCAAGTTGACTTTGTGTTAAAAATAAATATTACATCAGCATTCTCTCTGTTCATTGGTTGTTTATGACGCGTCCTAAAAGAGCTGATTTGTTTTTAATGACAGTTGTTTTGAATAGGATGCCAGAAAAATTTAGGAGTGGTTTAAAGCACGATCTTGTCCGACCAGGTTTCCATAGGAAACTGAACAGAATTTGATTGAGGCTGAACGCTTTTATTTTTCATTTTAATGAGTCATTCAGTTTTAGAGGTTGAGCTACTTTTGCAGAAGTGGCGTCCCATTCATCGACTTTTATTGGCTGAGACAAAATCGTCGGCCGTCAACAAAACCAATGTTACTTTAAACTGCAATATTAAACAAAACTAGAGATCAGTAGGCACGTAGTCTGGAACGTACCTTGTACAGGGTTGCCACCGTCCGGGATTAATCCCGGTTTTCCTGGATTTTTTTTTGCAGTCCAGGATTTTTTTTGTGTCCGGGAATTTTTGAATTTTTTGTAAAAAAAACGGGATTTTTCGCTAAAAACTGGGATTTTTGCTAAAAACCAGGATTTTTTCATTAAAAAGAGATTTTCAACGATTTTGGCTGATAGTCTACTTTTTTTTCTGTAAGATATCACGAATATTCTGTTGTTGTTTGTTCCGTCTGGATTTGCGCTTGTACACTGGGGCAACGATCTTTTCGTTCGGGATTTGACTTTTGAAAATTCGACTCCAATGTAACGACGGGCGGCGAATTCAAAACAAAAACAGTGGGGATTTTCTTTTCTTGTTATTGTAGTTCATTTTGCCCCATGTAATATCTCGGGCAAAGTGGATCTAAGAAAAGTTATCTAAAAGGCTTACGGCATTATGCTTATTCTGATCAAAAGGATACTTATTTCAAAAGGATGGTTTTGTAAGACAAGTGATAGTTCCTCTGTCCGCTTCTTGATTGGTGAGACTTTTCTTAAACAAAAAAACAGGTATGGTAAAAGGGAAAGGGACGCGTGAAGACTTGATAAAAGGAAACTTTTACCGCTTGCCAAGTCATATTGAATATTAGCGCGTCCAGACTATCCATTTTCTGGAAAAATAGGACGGAAATCTTGGAATCTAGACAGGTCTCCCATCTCATTTTTACATTTTCTGGGCAGGAAGAATCATAGGGTCAGAAAATGGTAAAAAGGGGACGGAAGTGGTAGTGTGGACAGCTTTTTTGGAAAAAATGCCAGAAGAAGGAGACGATTAGATACAACAAGTGATAAATAAAAATAGTTGTCTAAGGTGGTTTTGAATAGAAAAAAGGTATATTGTCTAACCGAAGCTCTAAATTTGCTTTTTATAAGTTTTGATTCAGAGAAACAGATTTGATGAGGATAGCGCCGATAAATTTGTACAGATATCTTCTGAAAAAACCATCAAGTTTTTGAAAAAAAACGCCAAGTCTGGACGACTATTCCTGTTTCCAGATTTCCGTCCCCTTTTCCAGAAATTGGATAGTCTGGACGCGCTATATGGCTGCGAAGTGTGGCGTCAATTCTTGGAAGGGAAATTCAAATAACGATGAAACGTGGATGCGTCGACACATTTTCTCATTTTAGGCCTAAAATATTTGTCGTAGATCCTACTAATCCACCAGAACGTTGTCACAGAAATTAATTAAAAAACTTTTTCCACAAAATAAGTTTCTCAAAGAAAAGTAAAGAACTCCATTTAACAAAAAAAGAGCAAAACTAAAATCAAATAATCTACCAAGCGTGAAACCGCCACAAATCAGCATTGATAGATAAATGAAACCCAAAACGAACAGAAATTACAATAATTAACCGAGTCGAACTCAAAACGAGCAAAAATTAACATAAGTTGGGCGCAAAACTCCTATGCCTTCCCAAGGCCACAACAAAATTTGCACTTTACTGAAAAAATATAAATGTTTTTACTTCTATAACTTTAGTAAATCAAATAGTATTAACATTTTGATTACTAAATTTCAGTATATGTATATTAAACTGACAATGCACATTCATTTGTATTTTTTCAGTAAAGTGCAAATTTTGTTCTGGCCTTGGGAAGGCATAGGGGTTTTGCACACAAATTATGTTAATTTCTGCTCGTTTTGAGTTTGACTCGGTTAATTGTTGTAATTTTTGTTCGTTTTGGGTGTCATTTATTTATCAATGCTGATTTGTGGTAGTTTCATGCTTGGCAGATTATTTGATTTTAGTTTTGCTCATTTTTGGGTTAATGGATTTTTTTACTTTTCTTTAAGAAATTTATTTTGTGGAAACAGTTTTTTAAATTAATTTCTGTTCATTTGAAATAGACTTTTTAGGGAAAAAGAAAATAATACTTTAAATCTTTTCGTTTTTTAAGACTTTATAGTTTGGCCTGCTATGTGTATGCTGGAGAAAAATTTTCCGCAATTTTTAACAGCATACACCCTTTTAAAAATCTGGACACAAATACCACTGTTTAATTTAGTTTCATACCTTCTCTAGTTGACCTGAAATAGAAAACTTGATACTATTCTCAAAAAAGTTTGTTTACTTTCTTTGATAGCTTGGATACACTTACGCTATTTTAATTTGGTTAAATTTTAAGAGCAGATGTAGCCCCGAAAGTTTGAACATAATGCCCTCAGTCGTTCTTGGGATACTGCTGAGATGCCTTATTGGGAATTAGCATTATCACAGTGCATTTTGTTTTAATCTTAAGGCAACATTTAGTTTTTAAACATATCAATCAATCAATTCATTCAATCAATAAACTTAACAAAATACACTTCAATATAAAATCCCCCGTAAGGCTCTATGGCCAGGAAAAAAAACAGGGGAGAAACAAAATGAAGCAAATACATAAAAAACAAAAACATTTTCAGCATCATGCATTCACAACTTTAAGAGACTCAACACAAGAAAAAAAAATAAATAAACAAAAAAAAATAAACAAGAAAAAAAAATCATAAAATACAAAGATCCACATAAAAAAAGAAGAGAGAGAAAAAAAAAATCAAAAACTAAACAGGGAACTACCAAGCAATCAATTTATTCCATGTGGACTACCCTATGATCAATCAATCAATCAATTTATTCAACCAATAAATATACGACTAAATCACTTCAATATAGAACCCCCCGTAAGGTTCTATGGCCAGGAAAAAAAACAGGGGAAAACAGAACTAGCATAAATACTAAAAAAAAAAAAAAAAAGGCAATTTTAACATAATGCATTTCAACCTTTCAAATACTCAACACACACACACACACACAAAACAAATCAAAAAAGGGAAAAAACAATAATTAAAAGACCCAAACAAAAAGAGATTTTTATGAGACCCCACCCCCACCCCCGAACAAAAAAAAAGAAAAAAAATGATGTAGGACAATCCTATAAATTAAACCAAATTCCAAAAATATAATTGAAACAAAGCCACAAAAAATAACAGACAAACTCAGTACCCCTCACAACAAACGTTTCCAACCCAGGCTAGTCACCCCCGCCCCCCCCCACAAAAATAATAACATTAAAAAAATAATAATTAATTTAAACATGAAAAATCAAGACATTAAAAAAAAATTTAAAATTCTTTTGTAACTACCAAACGAGTGAAATTCTTGAGCTGACTCAGGTAGGCTATTCCAAACGATATGACAAGCAGTTAATGGATTAAAGTCAGACCTCAAAGATGGAGTAAATAAAATATTAATATTTCTTGAATTGAGAAGATGATGCGAAGACCTATCAGTGACGAAAGAAGGAGTAATATGAAGGACTGTGGGAACATTACCATGAATTTGATGAAAAGTGAAAGATGCGCACGAAAGAATTTAGAGAGACTGTAAATCAAGTAATGGGCTAGTTGGGTTGGATGTAGAACCATTTGTTTCCTGTATAAGCTTTCTTGCCTTATCATATAACTTAGAAAGTGGTTTCAAAAAAGAAGAGAAAGTTGATATCCATATTGTAGGGCAATAAGAGACGTAGGACTGAACTAAGCAATGCAACAGAATTTTTAAAACTGATCCTGGAAAAATGTGTTTTAGCTTCCTCAAAATTCCAAGACTCCTTGAGATTTTCATATTAATTAGTCTAATATTATACTTGAATAAAAGATTTGCATCAAGAAGAGTACCGAGAAATCGGACTAATTGATCCTTAGGTCTACTGAGAGAGCCCCTTGAAGGCTGGATATAAGTAAAATCAGGGTACGTCTGAGAAATAATAGAAAGAATTAGAAAACTTTACTTAGCAACATTTAGGGCAAGGCAATTTGCATCAAACCAAAGAACAACTCTCTCAAAAAGGTCAACTAATTTGGGAAGCATCTCAGACTCGGTTCCTACTACAGTACCAATGGTACTGTCATCAGCAAAAGCAAAGAGAGTGTCCACATCCTGAGACGATGGATTTTTTTTTAGCATAGAAAGATTCAGGATGACATAGGCGACAGCACAGTGTAAGTTTTTGATTCTTAACCACAAATATAAGGTCATTAACATAAATCAAAAGAAGAAACAGTCCAAGAACAGAGACTGGAAGAACACAAATCTCAACTTCCGATGAAAAGTGGGAAAGGAAATCTACGGAGATAGTTTTGCCTGATAAATAGGAACCAAACCAAGCATGAGCCTGTCCTCTTACATCATTGTGTGATAGCTTATACAGCAGAATCTCATGAGTTAAAGAGTCAAAAGCCTTACAGACATCTAGGAATATAGCTGCAGGAATCAAACCAGAGTCAAGCGCGGCGTGGAGAAAATTTAAAAGTGTTACACACGCATGCTCCGTAGAATGTTTAGCTCGGAAGCCAAACTGAAAATCATGAAAAAATCTTTTAGCCTCTAGAAAAGCAAGTAGACGGGAAAGCATGATCTTTTCAAAAATTTTGCTAAAAACAGACAGCAAAGATATAGGACAATAATTGGCTGGGTCACTTCTTGGTCCACCTTTATACAGAACAATTACTCTAGCTCGCTTAAGAGAACTGGGGAAAATCCCATTTTCAAAAGAAAGATTTATAAGCTTTGTCAATGGAGAAATAATTGAAGGAAGAATGAATTTAACTACCATAGTTGAAATACAGTCAGGGCCAGACGACGAAGAACCCTTCAATCTATTTACAATCATGGCTACTTCAACAACAGAAGCAGGATATAACACCATCGATTTGAGACAAGGCGGAACTAGAAAAGATTTGTAATCTGGTTGTGACTGTGAAGACCTGACTGAAGAAGCAGTGGTTTTCCCAATATTCGCAAAATAAGATGACTGATTCATCCTCACCTGCTGTTAAAAAAGCATTTGCCGAGCTTGCAAATACTTCTGAAATTTATCAGACTCTTTCGAAGACATTTTTAGCCCTGAAAGCTAGAGGTAAAGTAGGGTCCACCTTGGTTTCTTCCACCGTTGCCCCAATTTATGAGCAATTAGTTGCTACTGATGCCCAGCTAGAGAAGACAGAAAGTGATTTGCTTCAAAATATTACGCAGAAAAGGACTGAAAAGTTTAATGGTGCAAGGTCAATAAAAGAGCCTGCTGAACTAATAATCAGCCAGGTTCATGATGCAATCACACTCGAGTTTAATCTGAAGTTTGCAGAAATTGAGCAGGCTTTAAAGGGTCTGAGAACTCAAATTGAGAACCTTGATGACAGAATAATTCGAATTGAAACAAAGCTGAATGATTTTGATCAGGAGTTCCTACTCGACAGACTTGTATTTCATGGGGTCAAACAGTTACCCAGTGTGGAAAGTCGCACGGCAATACTTCAAATTCTGAACAGCAAAATGTCTCTGACTGAACTCTCGCCTTCTGATCTGATCAATGTGTACCGTCTCCGCCTGAATAATCAGGCCCTGTCGTATTTTTGAAGATTCGCATCAATGAGCCTGAATTCATCGTGACTTCCGTAGCAAAAAACGAGGTCCGTAGGCTTCTCTTTTGAGTCCTTTCCATTCTGAATAACTCTTACTGGCCAAAGGGGGTAGTTCTTGAATTTAGCCAGCGCAACATCAAACTGCTCAAAACGCTGCATAATTAATAAAAATCTGATTAGAATGAGCCGATAAACAAGACAAAAAGACTTATCTTCAAGTGAGGGCCGAGCCTCACTAATGCATCCGAGTGGATTTCAAATCCAACCTGTGTGAAGTCGGACCACCTGCCTTGACTGCACGGTACTGACAGTGCACGTTAACGCACAGGCCTTAAAACTGCCAGTTTACACTAAAATAGTCCTTCGAAATAAGACAAACTAATCAAATATAGTCAATAACAATCCAAAAATCCCAGTTATCAGCTATCAATAAAAATTGGATTTGAGGAAGACTAAAAGACTAAAATCTATATACAACAACTTTCTATATAAACCTTATATCCCCCAGGAAATAACTTACAACCCTTGCACTGAGGGCTCTGAGGGGGTTATCATCCTGAAAGACCTAATTTCCAGAAATTTCAACTACTTTGAACAAAATGCTGCTACTACTACTAACAATTTACCGCAGTATCTAGCTACCTAAGGCCAGCAAAGCTACGCACAATTTTCCTTAATTTCTATGTATCCAGAACATCCCTTTTTACAACGAGTAGAGAAGGTCCCATTTCCTTTGAGTCATTCTTTATGGCGTCCTTCAACCCCAGGCAAGGACAACTTACAGTCCATTTATCCCTAGATGGTTGGCCAAAAAGAACAACCTTCGGCAATTTGTCATCCTTCATCGTGACAACGTGCCCTAGCCACCTCAACCTTTCTTTCATTATAGCCCTAAAGAGTGGTATTGAACCACATTTTTTGTATAGCCTATTGTTTGAAATACGGTCAGTCAGCCGGTTACCTAAAACAATCCTTAAGTAATTTCTCTGGAAAAAATCTAGCAAGTCTCCATTCGCTTTTCGGAGCGTCCATGCTCCAGAACCATATTTGACCACTATCATCCCTGTAGCTTCTAATATTCTAATCTTGGCTTGAAGACTTATCTTCATATTCTTCCAAACTTTTTTTAACAGTGAAAAAACATCCTGAGCCTTGGCTATTCTAATTTTAACATCTTCACTGCTCCCAACGTCTTTACTAATAATACTACCAAGGTAAATGAAGCTGCCCACCTGATCAATCTTTCGTGACCCAACGTCACTTTTTCATCTTCACTTATTCCTAATCTCAGTAACTTAGTCTTCTTAACATTAATTTTCAAACCTATTCAAGCATCCTGAACTCACAAAACCTCTAAAACTTCATTCATTTCGCTCACACTTTCATCTAGGATGCTTAAACCATCAGCATAATCTAAGTCCAGGAGACTTTTTCCACCCCATTTGATTCCGTGGCCTCCCATTGCCTTTCCTGTGCTCCTTAACACAAAGTCCATCAAAATAATTTATATAAAGGGGGATAGAACACAACCCTGCTTAACTCCTGATTTAATACAAAACCAGCTGCTTTTACCTCATTTCCTACCTTAACCGCAGCAGTGTTATTCTCGTACATAGCACTAATCACTTTAATGTATTGTTCTGGTATACCATTCAAGGATAAAACCCTTACTAAAGCTCTTCTATCAACAGAATCGAACGCTTGCTCATAATCTATAAAACTGAGGACTAGCGGTGTTTGACAACACAGGCACGTCCCAAATATTAACCTAAGAGTGAAAATTTGGTCGACACATCCTCTACCTTTTCTAAAACCGCACTGTTCTTCTCTTAAAACTTTGTCTACAGCTTCTTTCGGTCGTAAAAAGTATCATATTACTAAGCAATTTGCTACCTACAGAGACCAGACTAATGCCTCGATAATTACCACACTCACTTTTATCACCTTTCTTATAAAGTAGCTTAATTAAGGTTTTCCTAAAACCGTTAGGTACTTCCCCTTTTTCAAAAATCATATTCATAATCTTCAATAACTTATTTTTAACCCCAGCGCCACCATATTTAAGAAGTTCATTTACCACCCTATCAGCACCTGGAGCCTTATTATTCTTTAATCCTTTTTACACTGTTGCTAATTCCTCCTCACAAAACAAATCTTCCTTCACATTTAAGGTATAACAAACTTTTTCATTTTCCTCTATATTTTTTCCTGCAACTCTATCTCGGTTAAGCAAGTTCTCAAAATGTTCGACCCATCTCGCTTTAGTTTTTTTCTTATCGCTAATTGCGACCCCATTCCTATCTTTAACTGGGACAAGTCTGGATATCTCAAAATTTTAATTTGACGTGTTTGGTAAAATGGTGGGCGTGAGAGGGTCGTTAGTCGCTATCCAATCACTGTCAACTATTAAAAAAGGCACAAGCCCTTTCAATTTCCAATTGAATCAGCCCTTTTGAAGTTTCTACGACAACGCTTTCAATTAACTTACAACCCTTGCCCTGAGGGCTGTGGGGGGAGGGGTTGTCATCCTTAAAGACTTAATTTCCAAAACTTTCAACCATCTTGAACAAAATATAAATCTAAAAACTTTGATTAAATATGTTTGGGGAAGTGATGGTCATGAGAGGGGGGTTAGTTGCCCTTCGAATCACTTTCGACTATTAAAAAGGGTACTAGTCCTTTGAATTTCAAATCGAATGAGCCCTTTTTCAAGTTTCTATGGCGAAGATTTCAATAAAAACCTTATATGCCCCCATAACTTATAATCCTTGGCATACCTTATAATCCTTGCCCTGAGGGTTGTGGGGGAGTGTCCTCCTCAAAAATATGGAAAATATCTGAAAAAAATAAATCTGGAAATCAACTACCCTGAACAAAATGACTATCTCAAATTTGTATTGGATGTGTTTGGGGGAATGATGGGTGCGTGGGGGGAAGCTAGTTGCCATCCAACCACTTTCGACTATTAAAAAGAGCACTAGCCCTTTGAATTTCCAGTCAAATGGGCTTTTATTGAAGTTTTTACGATAATGCCTTCTTTAAAAACCTTATATACCCCCAGGGCATAACTTAAAAAAATTACCCTGAGGGATGTGGGGAGGTGTCCTCCTCAAAAATATATTTTCTATCTGGAAATCAGCTACGCTGAGCAAAATGGCTATCTCAAATTTTGATTGGATGTGTTTGGGGGACTGATGGGCGTGGGGCGGGGGGGGGGGGTTGGGGGGCTATTTGCCCTCCAATTACTTTCGACTGTTAAAAAGGGTAATCGCCCTTTGAATTTCCAATTGAATGAGCCTGTTTTGAAGTTTCTACGGCAACGCCTTCTATAAAAACCTTATATGCCCTCAGGGCATAACTTAAGACCCTTGCCCGGAGGGT
The DNA here is from genome assembly GCF_049724085.1 of Artemia sp. Qi Xiang Cuo. Taxonomy (NCBI): domain Eukaryota; kingdom Metazoa; phylum Arthropoda; class Branchiopoda; order Anostraca; family Artemiidae; genus Artemia; species Artemia sp. Qi Xiang Cuo. The sequence goes on along the minus strand of NC_142800.1, from coordinate 3,983,598 downwards.
TGTTTGATAATGTCCTCCTCAAAACATCTTCTATATAATGAAAACCATTAGCCTCCGCTTGACAATATGTCTGTCTCAAAATTTTTATGTGATGTGATAGGAGAACTAATGGGAGTGGGGGGGCTATTTACCCTCCAATCACTTTCGACTATTAAAAATGGTACTATCCCTTTGCATTTCCAATCGAATGAGCCTGTTATGAAGTTTATACGACAACAGCTTCTATAAAAACCTTATATGCCCCCAGGGCATAACTTAAAACCCGTGCCCTGAGGGTTGTGGGGGAGTTTCCTCCTCAAAAACATATTTTCTATCTGGAAATCAACTACGCTGAACTAAATGGATATCTTGAAGTTTCGATTGGATGTGTTCGGGGGAATGACGGGCGTGGGGGGGGGGCTAGTTGCCCTCCAATAACATTCGAAGATTAAAAAGGGTACTATCCCTTTGAATTTCCAATCGAATGAGCCTGTTTTGAAGTTTCTACGACAACGCCTACTATAAAAACCTTATACGCCCCCAGGGCATAACTTAAAACCCTTGTCCTGACGGTTGTCGGGGGGGGGGGGGGGTGTCCTCCTCAAAAAAATATTTTATATATGGAAATCAACTACGCTGAAAAAAATGGCTATATCAAAATTTTGATTGGATGTGTTTGGGGGAATGAGGGGCGCGAGGGGGGGGTAGTTACTCTCTAATCACTTTTGACTATTAAAAAGGGTACTAACCCTTTGAACTTCCAATCGAATGAGCCTGTTTTGAAGTTTCTACGACAACACCTTCTATAAAAAACCTTATATGCCCCCAGGGCATAACTTAAAACCCTTGCCCTGAGGGTTGTGAGGGAGTGTTCTCCTCAAAACATATTTTCTATCTGGAAATCAACTACGCTGAACAAAATAGCTATCTCCAAATTTTGATTGGATGCGTCTGGGGGAATAATGGGCGTGGGGGGCTAGTTGCCCTCCAATCACTTTCGACTATTAAAAAGGGTACTAGCCCTTTGAATTTCCAATCGAATGAGCCTGTTTTGAATTTTGTAGGACATTGCCTTCTATAAAAACCTTATATGCCCCCAGGGCAAAACTTAAAATCCTTGCCCTAAGGGTTGTGGGGAAGTGTCCTCCTCAAAACATATTTCTATCTGGAAATCAACTACGCTGAACAAAATGGCTATCTCAAAATTTTGATTGGATGTGTTTGGGGGACTGATGGGGGTGGGGGGGGGCTTGTTGCCCTCCAATCACTTTCGACTATTAAAAAGGGCACTAGCCACTCCCATTTCTAATCGAATGAGTCCTTTTCGAAGTTTCTATGACAACTCTTTCGATACGAAGCGCCCGGGTATGGAGAAAAAAAAACACATTGTGCACACATCGTTCTTTACTTAGGCAGCGCTAGCGCACTGCTTATTATAATACTAGGAATATTGACAATCAGTCGTTAGTCAAACAGTTTGTGGTAACGAACTGTAAGTAAGTAAGCGAACCGGCTCAATGGTAAGCGAACCGGCTCAATGGTAACCAAAACTCTAAAAAACGGAATTTTGATAGCAATAGATACATCAAAAGAATAAGATTTTAATGCTGATTTCAAATATATAAGTTCCATCAAGTTTATCAACTAATCAAAGTTTCATCAACTAATCAAAAGTTACACGCCTGAGAAAATTTGTCTGATTCTTAAACAAAGTGGAAAAGACCCCCTAAAATTTACAGAATCTTAATTAAAATCACACCATCATATTCAGCGTATAAGATAACCCTACTGTAGACTTTCAAGCACCTACCTACAAAAATGTGGAATTTTGTATTTTTTGCCAGAAGAAAGATCACGGATGCGTGTTTATTTGTTTGTTTTTTTTCCCAGGGGTGATCGTATCGATCCAGTGGTCCTAGAATATCGTGGGAGGACATATTGAAACGAAAATTAAAAGTTCTAGTTCCCATTTTAAGTGACCAAAAAAATTGTGGGCAACTAGGCCCCCTCCCACGCTCATTTTTTGCCAAAGTCACCCGATCAAAATTTTGAGATAGCCATTTTGTTCAACATGGTCAAAAATATGATAACCATGTCTTTTAGGATGACTTAATCCTCCGAAGTCCCCGGGGGGACGGCTGAAAGTTATCAACTTTACCCAATATTAACATATAGCATTGGTTATTGGGAAGTATACAGGCGTTTTCAGGGGGGATTTTTTCTGGTAGGTGGAGGGGGGAGGGTCGGGCGTTATACGGGAGAATCTTTCCATAAAAGAAGTTTTCATGGGGGAAGGGACATTACTATGAAGGGGGTGCCGGATTTCCCATTCTTATTAAAGAAAAAGATCAGAAATTAAATAAAAAAAAGTTTTTCAACTGAAAGTAAGGATCAACATCAAAACTTAAAACGAACAGAAAATATTACGTATATGATTGGGTTCACCCCCTAGTCAATACCTCGCTCTTTAAGCCAAAGATTTTTTAGTACTTCATTCGGAGCAAAGTATTACAATTAATGAGCTTTGTGAATAGGGCGCCATTTTTAAAGAGTCCGGTTAAATATTAACCTCTAGCGTACAGAGTGTAGAATGACTAGAGAACGAACCCCCTAAAATGTGCATAAGAGCCCACAAATATAGAATTTTGTTACTTAATTTAACTTTTAAGTTACGTATATTTATTACTAATAAAAACGTTCTTAAATAAAATTAAACAAGTTTCGAGAAAGCCATTTAACCAAATAAAAGTAAAATTAATATAAACATTTCCTTTTAATTATTCATGTACGGTGAGCCAATATCAAAACCTGCATTAATTCAAAAAAGTTCAAAAATTAAATAAAAAAAAAAGTTTTTTTTTAACTGAAAGTAAGGAACGACGTTAAAACTTAATACGAACAGAAATTATTCCGTATATGAAAGGGGCTGTCCCCTCCTCAACGCCTCGCTCTTTACGCCAAAGTTTGAGTTTCTTACAACTCTATTTTTTTAAACAATAAAAAACTTTAGCGTAAAGAGCGAGGAGTTGAGGAGGGGACAGCCCCTTTCATATACGGAATAATTTCTGCTCGTTTTAAGTTTTAACGTCATTCCTTGCTTTTAGTTAAAAAAAATTGTTTTTTTCATTTTTATTTTATTATTATTCTATTATTTGTTTTTTTTTATGTTTTGCTTTTTCTGTCTCTTTTCGACATATTAAATAAAAAAAACAAGTTTTTTTTTAACTGAAAGTAAGGAACGACGTTAAAACTTAAAACGAACAGAAATTATTCCGTATATGAAAGGGGCTGTCCCCTCCTCAACGCCTCGCTCTTTACGGTAAAGTTTTTAATTGTTTTAAAAATAAAGTTGTAAGACAGAATCAAACTTTAGCGTAAAGAGTGAGGCGTTGAGGAGGGGACAGCCCCTTTCATATATGGAATAATTTCTGTTCGTTTTAAGTTTTAACGTCGTTTAAAGGCATTAAAAAAAAGATACTGCACCCCTAGATTTAGAACATTACATTTGTCCCACCCCCACTAAGCTTTTACGCCACTGGCGAGAGGAGTTGTTTCTGTTACGCGTCTGCTATAAGTACACTCAGTGTATGGTTTTCAGAATTTTCATTAGAATATAAAATGTTTAGACTAGATTTAAAATTATACGCTTAACGAGGCAGTTATACTTTATGGAAAACACTACAGTCTTTGATTGGACTTTTGGGTCAAATTATATTTTTTTGTGAAAATGAAAAAAGGGAAAGTCATTTCCAGCTCATTAGAAAAACCTGATTCAAAATAATGTTTTAGAGAGCTAAAATTGAACAAGCGAACGAATCCCACATTACAGGAATAATTGGATTTTTTGGCAAATACTTAAATTTTGGAACAACTCTCCCCACGAATGCCGGCCGAAAGTTTTCCTTGAAGAAACAAGACTCATTAAAAAAGTCTCTTTCCTTGAAGACGCAGGGCCCATTTAAAAAGTCTCCTTCCTTGAAGCCACAGGGCTCATTTGAAAAGTCTCAAAAAAGGGCTCATTTAAATAAATTACAATAGTTAAGAATACTTCAAAATTTTGACCTTCTGGATATTTTTGGTCTCCCCAGCGGGAACGGGGGACACCAGCACTCCTCTGGGAGGGCCACGATTCTCTCGCACAAAAATGTTCTTTATGGAATAACGCAAATTTAATGTTTCTCTTCTGTCCAAGAAAAAACAAAAAAACAAAACAAAAAACTATTCGACACAGTAGCTCATTCTAATCGGTTTTCTGCTAATTGGCTTATTCGTGATTGCTCTTTTTTGGAATTGTGAGATCACCACCTTGCTTAATTGGTACATTATAACAAGGAAATACACGAGCATAAGTAATTTGTTTACTTTGAAAAATACATAGTCTTGTTAACAACAGTTTTTGCTCTTAACAAGCAATCAAAATAAATAAAGACATTAAATTAACGGGTCTACTCTTTACTATACGTCGTACTTTAATTTAATTGGTTCAAAGCAGTGACGTATTTTCGCTCACTAATGACAATATTCTTCATTTTTGGAGAGGCAAATAAGACTGTCTATTTAACAAGGCCTTATCCAGGAGGTGGGGGGTTAAGGGGTTTGAACCCGCTCCCCGAAATCTTTGTTTGACTCGTAAAAACGTAGCGAAAATGGATATAAGCAAATTTTGTATGCGTTTTTCGAGGGTTTTTGTGTTGCACCCCCCCCCCAAATCTTTGATTACCCCCCCCCCCCGAAAACAAAACCTGGATACGGCCTTGCTATTTAAAGTCTGAATTACAAGCCAGTAAAAAAAAAAAGTGAAATTTACCGGATAAGTTCTCCTGTGTAACAATTTAAGCAAGTACAAAGAGGGAAAAGCTTTCGAGTCTCGATGCTCTTCACAGGTAATAGCGTATTAATAATGACATTAGGGAGGATAGACCTTCCCCCTGATATTTGCTCCCATCTCAAGATTCTGATAAATATTTTTTTCACTGAAAAACACCTTTTTTTAATTTTGCTGGAAAAATTGAAAATAAACTGCAAAACTGCCCCCCCCCCAAATTTTGAAAAATAGATTTACTTTTCACGAATTGGCACCACTGGATAATGCCTCTGTTTCTCTAAGGAATAACTATTTTGCAATATTGACCGACTGATGTTTGGCAAAAACTGAAAAAAAATATGTTTTGTGGCAAGAAAAAGCAAAAAACGCGATTAATAGAGACAAGAGCTTTCTAGCTACTTAAAAAGGGTACTATATGTCTTACAGTCGTTTGAAATAAATCTCCTCTCCAATTTATATGACAACTAGCTAAATAAAGACACCTTTGGAATAATAAAAAAAAAAAAAAGAGCAAATAAACCTGCATACAAGACTATTACGCTTGAAGGTTTTCCGACATGTTGAGTTTATGGTGGAATTTGTCAAGATCATACCCCTTTCGAAGGTGTTTCTGTGTTATAGAAATTCAACACTTTTCCGGAGGTTATTCGCCTGTTTCTAAAGTAGTTTTATGAACTTTTTACACAAAACAAATTTTTCAACGAAAGTTTAAGGTTTTCAGGTTCAGGTTCATACATTTTTATTAACAAAAAAACAACTCAATGTGACAACAAGCCGCACTAAAGCAAGAAGATGCTTGAAAAAGCGACCGGTTGGATGTCATGCGTGCAAATTCAACACACCAAATAAAATGAAAAAATGGAATAACAATAATAATAACTGAAAATAATGATAAATATATAATGGCACAAAATATAAAAAATAAAATTAAATATCTACAAAAAACAAAAAAAAACAAAAGCCTTCTCTCGAACCTTTAACACTACCAAATTCCTGAAAAGAAACGATTTTTAATACGGGTTTTAAGTTGCGGCACACTTTCAGCTTGACGAACAGAATCTGGGAACGAATTCCAAACTGACGGGCCCATGTGTCTGGTCACTTGACTCGCTCTCGCTGTGTTCCGTCGCTCAGATGTAAGACTATCCGCACTCCTAGTAAAAAAAAATCGTGATAAGACGAATTAGGCTCAAAAATATTCATAAAAAAATCCAGTGCGAAACCATTCAGACACTAAAACACAATTGCTCAAATTTTATAGCCCTTTATTTCACCAACCTTTAAAATTTTAAACTTTCTAAAAAGTGATTCAATGCTATCAATACCTCAATTATACCTTCAAATCAACCTTATAGCCTTATTCTACAGAACTTGAACTCATCTAAAATTGCAACTAAAATTACTCGCCCAAATCAAACAACCATAATTTATATAAAGCGCTATTAACGAAAAATACAATAAAAGCAGAATTTTCAAAGGTAAAATTTTTTTAAAACAGTTCAGAACTCCAAGGCCTCGCGCCAGCTTGCATGCTATGATGTCGCAGTGTTTTCTCCAACTCAAGTTTCGATCCAGGATAAATCCCAGATATCGGATCTCTTCGACTTGTGAGAGCGGTAGGCCATTGTAAATAATAACACCAGGGAGAGTGGGAGCAGAACCAGTCCTCGTAAACATCATAAAATTAGGTTTTGATGCATTGACGCTATGTAGGCTAGCACAACCAAATTCATGTAGGCCATCAAGCGCCTTGTTCGCCTTGAACAAGAGCTCTTACAGCGACTTTACTGCAATCACTAGAGCCGTGTCGTCAGCAAACGAAGTAACTGAAGCTCCGGGAATGTAGAATCTCATTGCGTCTACGAATATCAGGTACAGGAGAGGACCAAGAACTGAGCCCTGTAGAATATCACACTTTATGGGAAACGGCTGAGAAGATTTATTAATCAAAGTCACTCGTAGCTTCCTTTTACTTAAATACGATTCAAACCAATTTAAAATACTACCCTTTATGCCTAAGTATATAGCTTTCCAATAAAATCTTAAAATAAACAGTGTCGAAAGCCTTTCTAAAATCAATAAAAACGCCCATGCAAGTAGAGGTGACCCTATAACTCGTGTCAGCACACCATATATGGGCATAGAACCACGTGGTTTATGGTTTTTGTCAGTGAGAATTTGAAAAACAGGAATTTTGTCACATTTATGTCTGTTTTCTTGGATGGTTATGTGTGTGGTTCGATTTATTTGATGTTTTTCATGGATGTTTTATGGTTTTTGTCAGGGAGAATTTGAAAAACATGAACTTTCTCACTGAGAAAACCATAAACCAAGTGATGCTGTCACGAGTCAGAACACCTGTGCTGTCGACCTCAATTCACCTATCGTGAATCAATAATTCCCCTTAGAAACAACAAATTAATTTTCCCTTTCTTGACAGATCAATCAATCAATGACATCATCTGTCAGACTTTAAAAATTTTCGCCTAGAAACATTTCTCCAGGAATAGATCCAAAATCATTAATGTCTTTGCCTCGGGAACAGTTCTACTGGTCGAACTCCAAAGGATATTAATAACCCCAGGCCATGGAAACAATTAGGCAAGAAACATCTTAGCGATGAATTGTTTTAGCGCGCGAGAAGGTTTCATATTAATTTGAAATGCATTAGCACAGAGATGCCAATAACAAAGGAACACGCTGAATTTGTGTTTAGGGATTATTTGGGCGAAACCGTTTTAGACAGGTTATGGAACTATTTCAGCGAAACAGATAGAGACATTTTAAAAGAAGATTTTTGAAGAGATTTTAGAAGAGAATTTAAAGGTGAAACTCTGTGGTCGTTATAATACACAAGTTTCATTTGAACAGTGTTGTGAGGTCCTCTAACCCAACCCCAAAGGGTTCCAATCCTCCTACCCCAACCCCGAAGGAAGCCCCCGGTCCTCAAAAGCCCCCCCCAAGCTCCCAAAGGCCCTCCAAGCCCCCAAAGGCCCTCCCCCGGCCCCCAAAGGTTCACCGGGCTCCCAAAGGACCAATCGGTCCTCAAGTGCCCCCCAGACCCCCAAAGGCCCTCCCTGTGCCCCAAAGGCCCTCAACCGGTCCCCAAATGTCCCCCAGGCACCCAAAGGGCCACCGGCGCCCCCAAAGGCCCACCCCAGACCCTCAACGGCCATCCCCGGGCCCCCCAAAGGCCCATCGAGTCTCCCAAAAGACCAACAGGGTCCCAAAGGCCCTCCACCCGTCCCCAAATGTCCCCCCGGCTCCCAACTGGGCCCCCCGGCCCCCAACCGCCCCCCCCCCGCCCCCAAAGGTTCACCGGGCTCCCAAAGGACCAATCGGTCCTCAAGTGCCCCCCAGACCCCCAAAGGCCCTCCCTGTGCCCCAAAGGCCCTCACCCGGTCCCCAAAGGTCCACCGGGCTCCCAAAGGACCAGTCGGTCCTCAAGGACCCTCTCAGACGTGCAAAGACCCTCCCCAGACCCCCAAAGGCTCATCCCGGTCCCCAAAGGTCCCCTCAGGCTCCCCTATGACCACTCCACCCCACACGGGCCCCTGGCTCCCCAAACGCCCACCCCGGCCCCCGCCCAATAAACCCCTCACCATTTTTAACACTATTTATGGCTTTATTATATACTTTTAGAACAAGTTCCTTTCATAATGTCCCTCCAAAACCCATTTTCCAACTTGAAGTACTTATCTTTTTCACCCACTTTCTCAATGAAAAAGAAATTAGTTTTTAATCAATTCTAATTTTCCAAATAATATAAAAATTTTCCACTTTAGTTCAGATCTGTCTCGAAGAGATGAAAAATTTAAAATACCGTTCCAAATTTTTCTCAGAAGATAAAAAAAGTTCAAGTTTTCTTCTTAATTTTACCAAAGAACGTGCTTCAATTCTAATTTTTTCAGAGAAAAAAAAAATCTTCCACTTCAGTTATTTATTTCACAAAGAAATAAAGAAATTTAAAGTTAAATTCTAAATTTTTCGGTGGAAGATAGAAAAAGTAATACCATACTTGTGAATATTTTCCCGGAAAATAAAAAGTTCTAGTTCAATTTACAATTTCCTCAATGAAGTCAAGGAAAGTTAAAGCTCTCTTCTGAATTTTACTAAAGAACAAAATTCAATTCTACTTTCAACAGAGAAAATAAAAATCTTCCACTTCAGTTCTTTATTTCACAAAGACATAAAGAAATTTAAAGTTCAATTCTAATTTTTTCGGTGGAAGATAGAAAAAGCAATACCATACTTGTGAATATTTTCCCGGAAGATAAAAAGTTCTAGTTCAATTTACAATGTACTCAAAGAAGTCAAGGAAAGTTCAAGTTCTCTTCTGAATTTTACCAAAGAACACGCTTCAATTCTAAGTTTTTCAGAGAAAACAAAAATCTTCCACTTCAGTTCTTTATTTCACAAAGACATAAAGAAATTTAAAGTTCAATTCTAAATTTTTCGGAGGAAGATAGAAAAAGTAATACCATACTTGTGAATATTTTCCCGGAAAATAAAAAATTCTAGTTCAATTTACAATTTCCTCAATGAAGTGAAGAAAAATTCAAATTCTCTTCTGAATTTTGCTAAAGAACACGCTTCAATTCTAATTTTTTCAGAGAAAATAAAAATCTTCCACTTCAGTTCTTTATTTCAAAAAGACATAAATAAATTTAAAGTTCAATTCTAAATTTTTCGCTGGAAGATAGAAAAAGTAATACCATACTTGTGAATATTTTCCCGGAAAATAAAAAGTTCTAGTTCAATTTACAATTTCCTCAACGAAGTGAAGAAAGGTTCAAGTTCTCTTCTGAATTTTACTAAAGAACAAAATTCAATTCTAATTTCACCAGAGAAAATAAAAATCTTCCACTTCAGTTCTTTATTTCACAAAGACATAAAGAAATTTAAAGTACAATTCTAAATTTTTCGGTGAAAGATAGAAAAAGTAATACCATACTTGTTAATATGGTCCCGTAAAATAAAAAGTTCTAGTTCAATTTACAATTTCCTCAACGAAGTCAATGAAAGTTCAAGTTCTCTTCTGAATTTTAGCATAGAATATGCTTCAATTCTAATTTTTTCAGAAACAATAAAAATCTTACATTTCAGTTCTTTATTTCACAAAGACATAAAGAAATTTAAAGTTCAATTCTAAATTTTTCGGAGGAAGATAGAAAAAGTAAGACCATACTTGTGAATATTTTCCCGGAAAATAAAAAGTTCTAGTTCAATTTTAAATTTTCTCAACGAAGTGAAGAAAAATTCAAGTTCTCTTCTGAATTTTACCAAAGAATAAAATTCAATTCTAAGTTCTTCAGAGAAAACAAAAATCTTCCACTTCAGTTCTTTATTTCACAAAGACATAAAGAAATTTAAAGTTCAATTCTAAATTTTTCGGTGGTAGATGGAAAAAGTAATACCATACTTGTGAATATTTTCCCAGGAGATAAAAAGTTCTAGTTCAATTTACAATTTCCTCAATGAAGTCAAGGAAAGTAAAAGTCTAAATTTTTCGGTTGAAGATAGAAAAAGCAATACCATACCTGTGATTATTTTCCCTGAAAATAAAAATTTCAATCAAAAGTTGCTCGGTACTCACCGAAGTCCATTAAAGTTCAAGCCCTCTTCTGAATTTTACTAAAGAACAAATTCAATTCTAATTTAACAAGAGAAAACAAAAATCTTCAACTTATGTTCTCTATATCACAATGAGAAAAATACATTTAATGTACAATTCTAAATTTTTCGATGGAAGATAGAAAAAGTAATACCATACATGTGAATCTTTTCCCGGAAGATAAAAAGTTCTAGTTCAATTTACAGTTTCCTCAATGAAGTCAAGGAAAGTTCAAGTTCTCTTCTGAATTTTACCAAAGAACACGCTTCAATTCTAATTTTTTCAGAGAAAACAAAAATCTTCCACTTCAGTTCTTTATTTCACAAAGACATAAAGAACTTTAAAGTTAAATTCTAAATTTTTCGGTTGAAGATAGAAAAAGCAATACAATACTTGTGAATATTTTCCCGGAATATAAAAAGTTCTAGTTCATTTTACACTTTCCTCAATGAAGTCAAGGAAAGTTCAAGTTCTCTTCTGAATTTTACCAAAGAACACGCTTCAATTCTAATTTTTTCAGAGAAAACAAAAATCTTCCACTTCAGTTCCTTATTTCGCAAAGACATAAGGAAATTTAAAGTTCAATTCTAAAATTTTCGATGGAAGATAGAAAAAGAAATACCATACTTGTGAATATTTTCCCGGAAGATAAAAAGTTCTAGTTCAATTTACAAGTTCCTCAAAGAAGTCAAGGAACGTTCAAGTTCTCTTCTGAATTTTACCAAAGAACATGCTTCAATTCTAATTTTTACAGAGAAAATAAAAATCTTCCACTTCAGTTCTTTATTTCACAAAGACATAAAGAAATTTAAAGTTCAAGTCTAAATTTTTCGGTGGAAGATGGAAAAAGCAATACCATACTTGTGAATATTTTCCCGGAAAATAAAAAGTTCTAGTTCAATTTACAGTTTCCTCAATGAAGTCAAGGAAAGTTCAAGATCTCTTCTGAATTTTACCAAAGAACACGCTTCAATTCTAATTTTTTCAGAGAAAACAAAAATCTTCCACTTCAGTTCTTTATTTCACAAAGACATAAAGAAATTTAAAGTTCAATTCTAAATTTTTCGGTGGAAGATAGAAAAAGCAATACCATACTTGTGAATATTTTCCCGGAAGATAAAAAGTTCTAGTTCAATTTACAATTTCCTCAATGAAGTCAAGGAAAGTTCAAGTTCTCTTCTGAATTTTACCAACGAACACAATTCAATTCTAATTTCACCAGAGAAAATAAAAATCTTCCACTTCAGTTTTTTATTTCACAAAGACATAAAGAAATTTAAAGTACAATTCTAAATTTTTCGGTGGAAGATAGAAAAAGTAATACCATACATGTGAATATTTTCCCGGAAAATAAAAAGTTCTAGTTCAATTTACAATTTGCTCAATGAAGTCAAGGAAAGTTCAAGTTCTCTTCTGAATTTTACCAAAGAACACGCTTCAATTCTAATTTTTCCAGAGAAAATAAAAATCTTCCACTTCAGTTCCTTATTTCGCAAAGACATAAAGAAATTCAAAGTTCAATTCTAAATTTTTCGATGGAAGATAGAAAAAGTAATACCATACTTGTGAATATTTTCCCGGAAGATAAAAGTTCTAGTTCAATTTACAGTTTCCTCAATGAAGTCAAGGAAAGTTCAAGTTCTCTTCCGAATTTTACTAAAGAACACGCTTCAATTCTAATTTTTTCAGAGAAAACAAAAATCTTCCACTTCAGTTCTTTATTTCACAAAGACATAAAGAAATTTAAAGTTCAATTCTAAATTTTTCGGTGGAAGATAGAAAAAGTAATACCATACTTGTGAATATTTTCACGGAAGATAAAAAGTTCTAGTTCAATTTACAATTTCCTCAATGAAGTCAAGGAAAGTTCAAGTTCTCTTCTGAATTTTACCAAAGAACAAAATTCAATTCTACTTTAAACAGAGAAAATAAAAATCTTCCACTTCAGTTCTTTATGTAGAAAGGAAATATAGATATTTTAATTAATTTTTTAAATTTTCCGGATTAATAGGTAAACAGCAAGCCCCGCCTTGTGTATATTTTCCCGGACAATAAAAAGTTCTAGTTCATCTTGCAATTTCATCACCGACGTCAAGAACATTTCAAGCTATTTTCTGACTTTAAGAAAAGAACACGCTTCAATTCTAATTTCACCAGAGAAAACAAAAATCTTCCACTTCAGTTCCTTATTTCGCAAAGACATAAAGAAATTCAAAGTTCAATTCTAAATTTTTCGGTGGAAGATAGAAAAAGTAATACCATACTTGTGAATATTTTCCCGGAAGATAAAAAGTTCTAGTTCAATTTACAATTTCCTCAATGAAGTCAAGGAAAGTTCAAGTTCTTTTCTGAACTTTACCAAAGAACACACTTCAATTCTAATTTTTTCAGAGAAAATAAAAATCTTCCACTTCAGTTTTAAGTTCTCCAAAGATATAAAAGAAATTTAAAGTTCTATTCAAAATTTTTAGAGGGAAGATAGAAAAAGTAATACTATGACTGTGATTGTTTTCCAATGAAGGTCAAAAGTTTCACTTTATTTATAATTTTTCTTAAATTCAGTTCTGATTTTTCTCAAAGAGATGAAAATTTAAAGTTCTGTTCCAGATTTTTCATAGAAGATAGAAAAAGTTATACATTGATTGTGAATATCCGACATGAAGATAAGGAGCATCACTTTAATTCGGAGTTTTCTCGAAGAAGTGCAAAATGTTCAAGTTCTCTTCTGAATTTTCTTAAAGAAGTGAAAAAAGTTAGCTCACTTCTAAATTTTTCATAGAAGACAGGAAAAGTTATACTTTGTTCGTGAATATTCGAGTTCTCTTCTGACTTTTACCAAAGAACACAATTCAATTCTAATTTCCCCAATAAAAAATTTAAAGTTCAATTCTAAATTTTTCGGTGGAAGATAGAAAGAGTATGGTTAGGTTAGGTTAGACTAGATTAAGTTAGGTTAGGTTAGGTTAGCCTACGTACGCTTCACTTAGGTTAGCTTAGGTTAGGTGAGAGACATGCAAAAAGTTAGGTGTATGATTAGGTTAGGTTAGGTTAGATTAAGTTAGGTTAGGTTAAGTTAGGTTAGGTTAAGTTAGGTTAGGGTAGGTTAGCCTACGTTGGCGGGGGTTCGGCGGCTAACCGAGCCGAACCGAACTTAACCTATCCTAACTTAAGCTAACCTAACTTAATCTAACCTAGCCTAACCTAATCATACACCTAACTTTTTGCATGTCTCTCACCTAACCAAAGCTAACCTAAGTGAAGCGTACGTAGGCTAACCTAACCTAACCTAACTTAATCTAGTCTAACCTAACCTAACCATACTCTTTCTATCTTCCACCGAAAAAATTAGAATTGAACTTTAAATTTTTTATTGGGGAAATTAGAATTGAATTGTGTTCTTTGGTAAAATTCAGAATAGAACTCGAATATTCACGAACAAAGTATAACTTTTCCTGTCTTCTATGAAAAATTTAGAACTGAGCTAACTTTTTTCACTTCTTTAAGAAAATTCAGAAGAGAACTTGAACATTTTGCACTTCTTCGAGAAAACTCAGAATTAAAGTGATGCTCCTTATCTTCATGTCGGATATTCACAATCAATGTATAACTTTTTCTATCTTCTATGAAAAATTTGGAACAGAACTTTAAATTTTTCATCTCTTTGAGAAAAATCAGAACTGAATTTAAGAAAAATTATAAATAAAGTGAAACTTTTGACCTTCATTGGAAAACAATCACAGTCATAGTATTACTTTTTCTATCTTCCATCTAAAAATTTAGAATAGAACTTTAAATTTCTTTTATATCTTTGGGGAACTTAAAACTGAAGTGGAAGATTTTTATTTTCTCTGAAAAAATTAGAATTGAAGTGTGTTCTTTGGTAAAGTTCATAAAAGAACTTGAACTTTCCTTGACTTCATTGAGGAAATTGTAAATTGAACTAGAACTTTTTATCTTCCGGGAAAATATTCACAAGTATGGTATTACTTTTTCTATCTTCCATCGAAAAATTTAGAATTGAACTTTGAATTTCTTTATGTCTTTGCGAAATAAGGAACTGAAGTGGAAGATTTTTATTTTCTCTGGTGAAATTAGAATTGAAGCGTGTTCTTTGGTAAAATTCAGAAGATAACTTGAACTGTTCTTCACTTCATTGAGGAAATTGTAAATTGAACTAGAACTTTTTATCTTCCGTGAAAATATTCACAAGTATGGTCTTACTTTTTCTATCTTCCACCGAAAAAATTAAAATTGAACTTTAAATTTCTTTATGTCTTTGTGAAATAAAAAACTGAAGTGGAAGATTTTTATTTTCTCTGGTGAAATTAGAATTGAATTTTGTTCTTTGGTAAAATTCAGAAGAGAGCTTGAACTTTCCTTGACTTCATTGAGGAAATTGTAAAATGAACTAGAACTTTTTATCTTCCGGGAAAATATTCACAAGTATGGTATTGCTTTTTCTATCTTCCACCGAAAAATTTAGAATTTAACTTTAAATTTCTTTATGTCTTTGTGAAATAAAGAACTGAAGAGGAAGATCTTTATTTTCTCTGAAAAAATTAGAATTGTAGCGTGTTCCTTGGTAAAATTCAGAAGAGAACTTGAACTTTCCTTGACTTCATTGAGGAAACTGTAAATTGAACTAGAACTTTTTATTTTCCGGGAAAATATTCACAAGTATGGTATTACTTTTTCTATCTTCCATCGAAAAATTTAGAATTGAACTTTGAATTTCTTTATGTCTTTGAGAAATAAGGAACTGAAGTGGAAGATTTTTGTTTTCTCTGAAAAAATTAGAATTGAAGCGTGTTCTTTGGTAAAATTCAGAAGAGAACTTGAACTTTCCTTGACTTCATTGAGGAAATTGTAAATTGAACTAGAACTTTTTATTTTCCGGGAAAATATTCACACGTCTGGTATTTATTTTTCTATCTTCAACCGAAAAATTTAGAATTGTACTTTAAATTTCTTTATGTCTTTGTGAAATAAAGAACTGAAGTGGAAGATTTTTTTTTTATCTGGTGAAATTAGAATTGAATTTTGTTCTTTGGTAAAATTCAGAAGAGAGCTTGAACTTTCCTTGACTTCATTGAGGAAATTGTAAATTGAACTAGAACTTTTTATCTTCCGGGAAAATATTCACAAGTATGGTATTGCTTTTTCTATCTTCCACCGAAAAATTTAGAATTTAACTTTAAATTTCTTTATGTCTTTGTGAAATAAAGAACTGAAGTGGAAGATTTTTGTTTTCTCTGAAAAAATTAGAATTGAAGCGTGTTCTTTGGTAAAATTCAGAAGAGAGCTTGAACTTTCCTTGACTTCATTGAGGAAATTGTAAATTGAACTAGAACTTTTTATCTTCCGGGAAAATATTCACAAGTATGGTATTGCTTTTTCTATCTTCCACCGGAAAATTTAGACTTGAACTTTAAATTTCTTTATGTCTTTGTGAAATAGAGAACTGAAGTGGAAGATTTTTGTTTTCTCTGAAAAAATTAGAATTGAAGCGTGTTCTTTGGTAAAATTCAGAAGAGAACTTGAACTTTCCTTGACTTCATTGAGGAAACTGTAAATTGAACTAGAACTTTTTATCTTCCGGGAAAATATTCACAAGTATGGTATTACTTTTTCTATCTTCCATCGAAAAATTTAGAATTGAACTTTGAATTTCTTTATGTCTTTGCGAAATAAGGAACTGAAGTGGAAGATTTTTATTTTCTCTGGAAAAATTAGAATTGAATCTTGTTCTTTGGTAAAATTCAGAAGAGAGCTTGAACTTTCCTTGACTTCATTGAGGAAACTGTAAATTGAACTAGAACTTTTTATCTTCCGTGAAAATATTCACAAGTATGGTATTGCTTTTTCTATCTTCAACCGAAAAATTTAGAATTGTACTTTAAATTTCTTTATGTCTTTGTGAAATAAAGAACTGAAGTGGAAGATTTTTGTTTTCTCTGAAAAAATTAGAATTGAAGCGTGTTCTTTTGTAAAATTCAGAAGAGAACTTGAACTTTCCTTGACTTCATTGAGGAAACTGTAAATTGAACTAGAACTTTTTATCTTCCGGAAAAATATTCACAAGTATGGTATTACTTTTTCTATCTTCCACCGAAAAATTTAGAATTGAACTTTATATTTCTTTATGTCTTTGTGAAATAGAGAACTGAAGTGGAAGATTTTTATTTTCTCTGGTGAAATTAGAATTGAATTGTGTTCTTTGGTAAAATTCAGAAGAGAACTTGAACTTTCCTTGACTTCATTGAGGAAATTGTAAATTGAACTAGAACTTTTTATTTTCCGTGAAAATATTCACAAGTATGGTATTACTTTTTCTATCTTCCACCGAAAAATTTAGACTTGAACTTTCCTTGACTTCATTGAGGAAATTGTAAATTGAACTAGAACTTTTTATCTTCCGGGAAAATATTCACATGTATGGTATTACTTTTTCTATCTTCCACCGAAAAATTTAGAATTTAACTTTAAATTTCTTTATGTCTTTGTGAAATAAAGAACTGAAGTGGAATATTTTTATTTTCTCTGGTGAAATTAGAATTGAATTATGTTCTTTGGTAAAATTCAGAAAAGAACTTGAACTTTCCTTCACTTCGTTGAGGAAATTGTAAATTGAACTAGAACTTTTTATCTTCCGGGAAAATATACACAAGTATGGTATTGCTTTTTCTATCTTCCACCTAAAAATTATAATTGAACTTTAAATTTCTTTATGTCTTTGTGAAATAAAGAACTGAAGTGGAAGATTTTTATTTTCTCTGGTGAAATTAGAATTGAATTTTGTTCTTTGGTAAAATTCAGAAGAGAACTTGAACTTTCCTTCACTTCTTTGAGTAAACTTTAAATTGAACTAGAACTTTTTATTTTCCGGGAAAATATTCACAAGTATGGTATTACTTTTTCTATCTTCCACCGAAAAATTTAGAATTGAAATTTAAATTTCTTTATGTCTTTGTGAAATAAAGAACTGAAGTGGAAGATTTTTTTTTTCTCTTAAAAAATTAGAATTGAAGCGTGTTCTTTGGTAAAATTCAGAAGAGAACTTGAACTTTCCTTGACTTCATTGAGGAAACTGTAAATTGAACTAGAACTTTTTATCTTCCGGGAAAATATTCACATGTATGGTATTACTTTTTCTATCTTCCACCGAAAAATTTAGAATTGAAATTTAAATTTCTTTATTTCTTTTTGAAATAAAGAAATTAAGTGGAATATTTTTATTTTATCTTGTTAAATTATAATTTAATTTTTTTATTTTTTAAAATTCAGAAGATAAATTGAACTTTCCTTGACTTCATTGAGGAAACTGTAAATTGAACTAGAACTTTTTATCTTCCGGGAAAATATTCACAATTATGGTATTACTTTTTCTATCTTCCACCGAAAAATTAGAATTGTACTTTAAATTTCTTTATGTCTTTGTGAAATAAGGAACTGAAGTGGAAGATTTTTATTTTCTCTGGTTAAATTAGAATTGAATTGTATTCTTTAGTAAAATTCAGAAGAGAACTTGAATTTTTCTTCACTTCGCTGAGAAAACTGTAAATTGAAATAGAACTTTTTATCTTCCGTGAAAATATTCACAAGTATGTTCTTGCTTTTTCTATCTTCCTCCGAAAAATTTAGAATTGTACTTTAAATTTATTTATGTCTTTGTGAAATAAAGAACTAAAGTGGAAGATTTTTGTTTTCTCTGAAAAAATTAGAATTGAAGCGTGTTATTTGTTAAAATTCTGAAGAGAACATGAACTTTCCTTGACTTCATTGAGGAAATTGTAAATTGAACTAGAACTTTTTATCTTCCGTGAAAATATTCACAGGTATGGTATTAACTTTTTCTATCTTCCACCGAAAAATTTAGAATTGAACTTTAAATTTCTTTATGTCTTTGCGAAATAAGGAACTGAAGTGGAATATTTTTGTTTTCTCTGAAAAAATTAGAATTGAATTGTATTCTTTGGTAAAATTCAGAAGATAACTTGAACTTTCCTTGACTTCATTGAGGAAACTGTAAATTGAACTAGAACTTTTTATCTTCCGGGAAAATATTCACAAGTATGGTATTGCTTTTTCTATCTTCCACCGAAAAATTTAGAATTGAACTTTAAATTTCTTTATGCCTTTGTGAAATAGAGAACTGAAGTGGAAGATTTTTATTTTCTCTGTTGAAATTAGAATTGAATTTTGTTCTTTAGTAAAATTCAGAAGAGAACTTGAACTTTCCTTGACTTCGTTGAGGAAATTGTAAATTGAACTAGAACTTTTTATCTTCCGTGAAAATACTCACAAGTATGGTATTACTTTTTCTATCTTCCATCTAAAAATTAGAATTGTACTTTAAATTTCTTTATGTCTTTGTGAAATAAAGAACTGAAGTGGAAGATTTTTATTTTCTCTGGTGAAATTAGAATTGAATTTTGTTCTTTGGTAAAATTCAGAAGAGAACTTGAACTTTCCTTCACTTCGTTGAGGAAATTGTAAATTGAACTAGAACTTTTTATCTTCCGGGAAAATATTCACAAGTATGGTATTGCTTTTTCTATCTTCCACCGAAAAATTTAGAATTGTACTTTAAATTTATTTATGTATTTGAGACATATAGAACTGAAGTGGAATATTTTTTTTTCTCTGAAAAAATTAGAATTGGAGCACTTTCTTTTTTAAAATTCATAAGAAAACTTTAAATTTTTTTATCTTATGCGAAAAATTTTTAACATTATTTTAAATTTTTAATCTCTTCGAGACATATCTGAACTAAAGTGGAAAATTTTTATATTGTTTGGAAAATTAGAATTGATTAAAAACTAATTTCTTTTTCATTGAGAAAGTGGGTGAAAAAGATAAGTACTTCAAGTTGGAAAATGGGTTTAGGACAGACATTATGAAAGGAACTTGTTCTAAAAGGATATAATAAAGCAATAAAATGTGTTAAAATTGGAGAGGGGGTTTTTTGGAGGGGGCGGGGGTGGGGGTGTGGGGATCCTGGGGCCCTTGTGGGGTGGGGTGGTCATATGGGAGCCTGATGGGACCTTTGGGGACCGGGATGAGCCTTTGGGGGTCTGGGGAGGGTCTTTGCACGTCTGAGAGGGTCCTTGAGGACCGACTGGTCCTTTGGGAGCCCAGTGGACCTTTGAGGACCGGGTGAGGGCCTTTGGGGGTCCGGGGAGCCCTTGAGCACCGATTGGGCCCTTTGGGGCCCGGTGGGTCCGTTGGGGGTCTGGGCGACCCTTGAGGACCTGGGGAAGACCTTTGGGGTCCGGGGGGCCCTTTGGGGGTCCGGTGGTCCCTTTGGGAGCCCGGTGGACCTTTGGGGACCAGGTGAGGGCCTTTGGGGGTCCAGTGGGTCCTTTGGGAGCCAGGGGGACCTTTTTGGACCGGAGGCGTCCTAAGGGGTGGGGGTCGAGCAATCGGGGCCCTTTGGGAGCCCTGGGAGCCCGGGGAGGGCCTTTGGGGACCGGTGGAGGGCTTTTGGGGACTGGTGGAGGACCTTTGGGGGGCCGGGGGGGGGTCCTTGAGCACGGATTGGGCCCTTTCGGGCCTGGTGGGTCCGTTGGGGGTCTGGGGTCCCTTTGGGAGCCCGGTGGACCTTTGGAGACCGGGTGAGGGCCTTTGGGAGCCTGGGGGACCTTTGAGGACCGGAGGCTTCCTTCGGGGTAGGGGTAGAGTAATCGGGGCCCTTTGGGAGCCCTGGGAGCCCGGGGGGGGCCTTTGGGGGCCGGGGGTGGGCCTTTGGGGCGCGGGGGTGGGGTTTGGGGGTTGGGGTGGCCCTTTGGGGCCCGGGGAGGGCTTTTGGGGGTCTGGGGGACCTTTGGGGACCGGGGAGGACCTTTGGGGCTCGGGTATGGCCTTTTTAGGGTCTGGGGCCCTTTGAGAGCTTTGGGGGTCTTTGAGGACCGAGGGGCTTCCTTCGGGGCACAGGGAGGGCAGTTGAGGGCCTGGGGGACATTCGGGGACCGGTGGAGGGCCTTTGGGATTCCGTTGGTCCTTCGGGAGCTCGATGGGCCTTTGGGGGACCCGGGGATGGCCGTTGGGGGTCTGGGTGGGCCTTTGGGGGCTCCGGTGGCCCTTTGAGAGCTTTGGGGGGGCCCTGGGCGCCCGGGGGGCTTCGTGGGGAGTGGGGGGGGGGTATGAGACGCCTTTGGGGTTGGGGTAGAGGACCTCACAACACTGTTAAAATACAAATTGTGTATTATAACGACCACACTCAAAACCTCCTCCAAAATCTCTTCAAAAATCACCTTTTAAAATGTCTCTAGCTGTTTCGCCGTAATAGTTCCATAAAATAGCTAAAACGGTTTCGCCAAAATTATCCCTAAACGGAATTTCGGCATGTTCCTTTTGTTTGGCATCTCTGCGCCAATGCATTTCAAATTATTTGGAAACCTTTTCGCGCGCTAAGATCAATACGTCTGCTCGGAAACGATTCTCTTGTTAGAAACAACAAATTAATTTCCCTTTCATGAATCAATTCTCTTTAGAACAACAAATTAATTCCCCTTTCGTGTCAATCAATCAATCATGACATCATGTGTGATCTAACTGTTTCTCCTAGACAATTCTCTTTGGAAATGCAAAGACATTAATTAACTTGACGTCATCTGTCAGACATTAATTAACTGTTTCCCGGGAACTCGTAACATTTGGCTTGGAAACAACAATAACAAGTACTGTTTCCCGGAAACTCGTAACATCTGGCTTGAATAACAATAACAAATACTATTTCTGGATCATAACATTTGGCTTGAACAACAATAACAACATTAACCTTGACATTTGCTTCGAACGATAACAACATTGATCCCATTAACCACGTGTTCTCTCTAATGACTCTGTTCAAAACAATAACAACATTGACATTCGCTGAGGGCGTGCCAAAAACACACCTGGAGAAAGAGGTCATTGACCGATTACGCAATCATTCTCCCTAATGACTCTATGCCCATATATGGTGCCCCCCCCAGGAGTTATAGGGTCATCTCTACTGGCGTTGAGGAGGGGACATTCCCTTTCATATACAGAATAATTTCTGTTCGCTTCAAATTTTAATATTGCTCCTTACTTTCAATTCAAAAATTGTTTTTTTTTAATTTAATTTTTGAACATTTTTGAATTAATGTACGTTTTGATTTCGGCTCACCGTACATGAATGAATTAAAACAAAATTTGTACACTAATTTTACTTTTATTTGGTTAAATGGCTTTCTCGAAAGTTGTTTAGCTTTATTTACGAACGTTTTTATTAGTAATAAATATACGTAACTTACGAATTAACTTACGTAACGAACTTCTATATTCATATATTTTTAATACGTATATTAGGGGGTTCGCCCCCTATTCAATACCTCGCTCTTTACGCTAAACTTCGAATTTTGTTCCAATTCTTTAAAAATGACCCCTTAATCACAAAGGCCGTTAATTAGAATAAATAGCTTTTATGGAAGTAAAAAAAAAATCTTTGGCTCAAAGAGTGAAGTATTGACAAGGGGGCATACCCAATCATATGCATAATAATTTCTGTTCGTTTTAAGTTTTAATGTTGCTCCTTACTTTCAGTTGAAAAACTTGTTTTTCTTTATTTAATTTCTGATCGTTTTTTTTAAATAATGCTGGGAAATCCGACGCCCCTTTCATAGAAATATCCCTTCACCCATGAAAACTTACTCCATGGAAAGATCCTCCCACATATAGAACGAATATAGTAACTTTCTAATCAGTGGAAGCAAATAAAATACCAAGTTTGAAATAAGTCAAATTTATATGGAAATAGTTTGATTCTTTAACCAAGGTTGTGCTCGATTTGGATTCTGTGATCCCAGGAATAGTAAGAAAACATAGTTTTCAATTCTTCTCATATAATTTGTGTTGAAGAATAGATTTATTTAACTGGAGTTGCCTTATAACATTATTACTAATTTATGCTCTTTGTTTGGAAGCAAAATAGCGTCATCTATAATAATTTTCAATAGCGGATTCTAGAGTGCATTCAGTTTTTTTTTTAAACGCTGAATTTTTAAGTAACACAAGCCTAAAATGAATGGAACAATTTGAATCAATTAAGAAGAGCCATTTTTTAGGAATCCGGTGTGTTTATTGGATGCGCACGCGCTGATTGCGTGATTTTTGGCCGCGCAGCGTTGCCATTCTTGTTTGTGAGTTTGGTTTTCGGGCGCGAAAAAAAGGTCAAAATCGGCGTGTGTTTCTTCTTAATAAGTGAAGTCTTGTGGACTGATTGGATCGCTTGGGACCAAGCAGAAGAGGGGAGAGAACCTGCCGGAAGCGCCGTATTGGTACCTGCCGGTTAATTAGCCTTAAATTGCAGGGAACAGGTGAGCAGGTCTCGACGCTTCCCTTGCTCCCGGTGATCGACGTACGCTCCGAGCATTCTTTCCTGTGCTCCGAACTGTGCTCCGCCCCCGGCTATTCTGATTGGACTGTGACTTCTCAGACGAATCCCTGCCCACCGACTGTGATTTTTCGACGCTCTGCTGTTTCATTCCGCGGGTGAAATGGGGACTGATTCGAGAGAGATAAAAATGATCTATAATCCTGTCCTGAACTTTGTTTATCGTGCGAATAAGGCGGGAAACGCAAGTGTAGATATTATCTCGAAAGCGACACAATATTATAAGCCTGATATACTGTTGAAAGCCAAGGAAATTATCTGGCCGATGGCTGGAAAGACTACTCGTGTGTCAGAGCGTGTCAAGGCGCTTGATATTGTGACTGATCTGATCGGAGCTGTTCGGCAGTGTGACGAAAAGAAAATAGCTCTTCCTAAGTTTGTCATATATGAACCGGATGAAGTGCCGATAATTCCTGGTGAGGTTACTGCTACTCTCACCAGGAAACTGAACGAAGTCTGCAGCAGTGTTGAAGACCTTAAACAACATATAACCACTCTAAAGTCTCAGCCTAGCTTTGTGCCTCAGGTCCCCAGTGTCACTTCTCAGCCGAAACCTACGTACTCGGTTATCTTGAAACAACCAGCGAAAGGTCTTGTAAAGCCGGATGACCGCAAAGGCTATATTGAGAGCCTCGCGGATGCCGCTTGTTGTTCTCATATTATGGACCTGAAACCTCTTCAGAAAGAGTGGCGGATTATCCTTGACGATAAGGACGCCGCGACTACACTTGCTAATGCAGTTAAGGATGCTAAATTGAAGTCGCCTTCATGCTTTGGTATTATACGTCATATCCCAGATGATATCGAGGACAGTGATCTATGTGGTTTGATTCAGAACTGTGTTAAAGCAGAAAGGATACGAAAAACTCGATCGTTCAAGCTGCTTTTTGACAGTAAGATGCACTTACTCAAAGCAATGGAAAACCCTGTGACCTTTGGCTATGAGAAACACCGAATTCAGGAGTATAAATTCCTGCCCATGCGTTGCTATAACTGTCAACAGTTTGGACATGCAGCTCAAACGTGCAAAAATGATACCAAGTGCTCTCGCTGTGCCGCTTGTCATAAAAATTCGAAAGAGGACCCTTGCAATAATGATGTGAAATGCGCACTATGCAGTTCTGCGGACCATCCTTGCTTTAGTATCAAATGCCCAGTAGCAATGAAAATCATGGCTAGTAAATGATTGCTCCCCAACTAAAGGTTTGCTCGTGGAACATTAACGGAAATGTTATTGAAAAGCTACCGTTTCTCGAAAGTGCGCTATGTTGCAACGATGTGCTCTGTTTGCAGGAGCACTTCCTGTCGACATCCTCGGTTTCTCTTCTGAAGTTCAGTGACAATATTCAAGTATTTTCGGTGCCTGCTGTGGCTTCGGGTCGAGGAAGACCATCAGGTGGCGTTGCCATACTCGTTAACTCTCACCTGGCTGTCCAGCTGTTTAGTCAAAATGAATGTTTTGTGGCTGTAAAAATCGGTGAAGCTTACGTATTCTCTGTTTATCTCCCAACCGATTACCGCGACATTGCTTCAGAGGAGAGATTCAGTGTTGCATGCTCCCAACTGGTGCGTTCCGTTCAGGACTGTCATGATAAGCATGGGCAGGTGATTATTGTGGGAGATTTCAACTGTGACTTAAACGATAGTAATAGCGCAAGGTCTCAAATCCTGTTGCCCGCTCTTGCCGACATGCACCCCGTACCAAATGACTGCTGTTTCACATATGTGCACAATTCAGGCTCAACAAGCTCTTTGGATTTCTTCGTCTGCTCGAACAGTGTGAAATCACTTAGTGTTAGCCGTGTCGATACTGGCTTATCGGTATCCGATCATTTCCCTATAACCTGTTCATTTGAAATTGCTATGCCTGAAATCAGCTACCCAAGGAAAAGGAAGTGGTATTTTAAATCTGATTGGAATAAAGTCAACCCTAGTGCATATTCTAGTGTTCTTGATAGCGTGTTGGCGAAAATCAAGATACCGGTCCAGTTACTACAGCAGAACGCTAAAATATCAGTCAGTGAAAAGCAGATTCTTCTAAACATATATTGCTCTGAGCTTACCCATGCGATGCGGTGTGCCGAAACAGCTGCTGTACCCAAACGCAAAGTGCGCGTGGGGTCTGAAGTTCCTAAGTGGTCTCTTAATCCAGAGCTGGCTCACGCGTGCGAGTCTTCCAAATTTTGGTCTCGTTTGTGGAATAGCTGTGGTAGACCCCGTTCTGGCGCTGTGAATGATGTAAGACTCTACACCAAGCGTCAGTTTTCTAAAATTCTTACTAAACACAAAAGAGCTATGATTGATGGATATAGTGAAAGATTGTCAGGAAATCCCAATGAAATATGGAAGTTCATTTCAAAGAAGAAAGGTGATTGCGAGTCAAGTGATCAAAAGATACCATCAGAGCAAGAATGGGTTAAATATTATACTAGTGAATTTTCACCCCCAGATACCGTTTTGGAAGAAGATTTCTCTACGCAGCTTGTTGCGACTTTGGGTGATTGTGATTCGGGTCCCAGTTTCACAGTTAGTCTGGAAAAAATTAAACAGTGCATTCTAAAACTGAAAAAGAAATTGTCATGTGGAATCGATCAGTTATGCGGTATGCACCTTGTGCACGGAAGTATAAATCTGTTGCATCACTTGGGTCTACTATTCCAAACTATATTCAACTGTGGGTTAGTCCCCGATGTGTTCTGTGCTGGTGTTGTAACCCCGGTGGTTAAGAAAGGACAGGATAAAAGTAAATGTAGTTCATATCGGCCAATCACGGTTTCCTCGGTAATGTGTAAATTGCTAGAGCTGATAGCTATTGATGAGATAACAGAAGTCTGTTCGACACCAGAGAATCAGTTCGGTTTTAAAAATGGTTACAGTCGTGAACATGTACATATAGTTATTGCTAATGTTTTAGTTGATGTTGAAGAGAAAGACGATAATGTTCTTATGGCCGGTCACGACGTTTCGCGTGCGTTTGACTCAGGAATTCATCCTCAGCTTTTAATCAGCGCTAAGGATCGTGGTCTTGATCGCTCAATTTTACGTGTTTACAGGAATATGTACAGCAAACTGTATGTTGTTATTAAAGTGCCGACACGAGATGGTTTTGCAATTTCGAAGTGTGTAATACGTGTATGGAAAGGTATTAGGCAGGGGGGTATATCTTCACCCCCACTATATAATAACAGTGTCCTGGAGGCCCAGAAGAAAGTTCGCACGACATTTATCTACCGAGGCCTTGATATGTCGCTTCTGAACTACGCTGACGATATATTGAATCTCAGCAGGACTGTCTCGGGTATAGAGGAAAATTTTGATATTTTATGTATTGAGTATAGGAAAATCGGATTGAAGTTTAATGCTGAGAAGAGTGAGGTTGTCGCATTTGGTAAATCGCGTAACCGGCCCTCCCCGAATAATGTTTGTCTAGATGGTCATCCGATACCTCTATCGCCAAGTATCAGTTACCTTGGACTTCCGATTGGGAGTGATCTGAGGCATACCCGATCGCTTTTGCTAGAATTTGTTGGTTCGAAGCTTCGTAAGACATATGGTATGCTTGTTCCCTGTAAAGCTCGATACAAAAGAAGTATATTATCAAAAATTTACAATGCATTTGCTATGCCCCTTTTGCTTGCTTTTTCACCCTTTTGGAGTATATTAACTATCTCGGATAAGAAGACGCTACGAACGTTGTTTTTTTCGGTATGCCAAGGTCCTCCTTGGCATACCTCTTTGGGCCAGAAACCGGTGCCTGGTTTCTGTATATGGGGTCACAGATCCTTTTAAAGCAATCGCGGAACGGAGACTGCGATTTGAGAAGTCGCTGGATCCGACGAATACCTTGTTTAGTGCCTTTATGTAAATTGTTACCGTCTAAAGTTTTTTTTTTTTTTTTTTTTTTTTCCTTTCTATTTACTCCGAGTTTACATCATGTGTGTATTTCGGGAAATAAATTTATTGATTGATTGATTGATTAATAAACTTCGAACCCCCCCCCCCCACACCAGAAAAATCCCCCCTAAAAACGTATGTATAAGTAGTAAGTTATGTAAAGGTTTTACGTAGTTTAACCCCCGGGGGGGGGCTGAAAGTTATGAATTTTACACAATGTATATATATAGTATTGGTTATTGGGAAGTATACAAGTAGTAAGTTATATAAAGGTTTCACGAATACATGAATATACAGTGTATTTTCACGACTCCAAGCATGAGGCATCAATATACAGTGCAGTTTATGACTACAAGCCTGAGGCATGAATATACAGAGCAGTTTGACGCTTAAGAGCCTGAGGCATGTATATACAGTGCAGTTTAACCGGTAAATTGACTTACCAAGGACAGTCAGCTATTACTATGAACTATTACTATTACTTACTATATATTACTATTACTATATTACTATATAACTATATTACTATATTACTATTATATTACTATTACTGTGATACATAAGTTACCAGACGGGTTTCTGAGACAACACCCATTTTTGGGGCCAATCAGAGAAAGTGGAGGCTACTCCATATCCGATAGCTACATTCAGTTTTTTTTTATCCACCATCAGTGCTACCTTCAACCAGGGGTGCCATTTTTAGAGAATGTTGGGAGTGTCAAAGATTCCTTGTCATTTTCTGAAAATAAATATACCAAAAAATGTATTTTTCAAAATCTAGGAGGGGAGGGTGCATACTTTTGCGGTTTTGGCGATTCCTGAAAGACGAGGCGAAACAATAAAAAGGGAAATACTGGTAAAAACAAACCTTTGAGGATCAAATACTAGAGTTGATTAACTTTTTAAGCTTTTTGACCATCAATTTGCACCAGTATGGCAGATGACAGTAAACATAACCATAACAAAGCCATAATAACGATGCAGTGTCATTGACTTAGCAATAAACAAGATAAGTTTTAAATTTTTTACCATAGATGATCGAGTTGAAACTTTGACCTCATATTAAACTATGAAGCGCACCTTGACGGTCGCAATTACCGAAATAAATGGAATCAGCATGTTCAACAATATCGTTCCCAAAAGTCAGAACTCATGTACCAAAATGTTTTTTACAAATCGTTATTTGACGACTTTTTCAAATTTGGCTCCACAACTATAAATGACTTGAATAAAATTAGGCGTAAAGTAACATGGGCAAACTATCTGAATCATCGTGATACCAAGATCACTTGCTATCCGGTACTGACACCCAAGAACCCGAAAACTATACCCTAGTTGATGTTTTGAGCCATAGTTCTAAAAAACCGATCATGTCCCGTAAAATAAATGTTTATCTGCCTACATAACATTAATTAGCTGGTGTTTACATTTACTTTGACAGTATTACATCATCTCTTCAGGGTCAATGACTTTTTATCTGTCCAGGGATGATGAATTCTACCTGCTGTCATGTGATGAAAAAAAACAACTTCCTGCCAGGTAGCAGCTTACTAAGCAAAATTCCCATTATAGGGTACACTCGCTAAAAAAGTTGCAGGCCCCTCAGACACAAAAATTTTAAAATTTTTTCTTAGCTCAATGTGTTTAAAATTAAGCAGGCTTTCTTTTTCAATATAAAAAATTACTTTAACTTGGAAACATTTCGAGTTTTTAGCTTTTTCGTTTGAAATTTGTTGACAAAAATCTAATTTTTTAAACCCCTGTAAAAAGTGTACTATTTTTCTTTTTTACACACAAAAAAAATATTCATGTAGCCCTAATTCTCTTCTTTAGATTGATGTTAGAGTACGCTGGATTTGACCAATCTTATCTGTAAAAAATTTTTAGAATCGTCGAACCCCATTATTGGCCAAATTTGGTGTTTTTGGCCTATATCCGAGAGACGCCCCAGCAGCGAACATGCGCCCTACGATATTTATTTTCAGCATGGTCGACTACCCCGGGATCCACCCTTAGCATTTTTGTACCTTCCGGCATGGGTACTAATCGAAATAAGCGAGATACGGAATCTGGCGCTCTGACTAATATGCTGATTCTGATGGTGTAATTTTTATCAAATCATTGCTGTGTTGGGGTTTTCCCCTTTTTCAAAAACAGATTAAATTTCTACCGGCACTTAACTTGTGTCGGGTAATTTTAAAATAGATTAATTTTACATGTTTGGAATTACCATAAAAAGACAATTTTATTGTTGTATGTAATGTATTTTTATCACATTATGTTATGAGTTTTGGTCACATTATGAGGAGTCACTCTTTCCGTAGAGTTCGTTGCCATGAACTGGTTAATATATAAAAAACAAACATAAAATCCTAATATTTTTCTATAAACGTCAATAAGAAAAAATTTCGTAATTATTTATGCCTTGCCCCTCCTGGGATTTTTTTTAAAGCGCCCATAGGTTAAATTTTAGGGGGGGGGAAGTGTTACCTGATCAAATCGGCACTTGGTTTTGAGTTTATAGGTATATCAAACTGACAATCCACAGTCATTTTTTTCCAGTAAAGCCTAAGTTATGTTCTGGTCTTGAGAAGGCATGGGGGTTGTCAGCCCTAGTAATGTTAATTTTTGCTTGTTTTGAATTTGACTCGGCTATTTATGATAATTTCTGCTCGTTTTGAGTTTCATTTAATTGTTGATAGTGGCTTTTGGTAGTTGAAGATTATTTGACTTTATTTCTGCCTATTTTTGACTTAATAGAGCTTTACTTTTCTTTGAAAACTTATTCTATGGAAAAAGATTTTTTTAATTAATACAAATACATGACACTGTCATTCAGCCAGGGGGGATGGTGCCCCTCCCCCCTTACGGGTGCCCATGGAGAATAACACAAATGTTTGTATTCAAACATTTTGTGCTTATATAAAAACTGATACACCCGAACAACTTTTTAGCAAAATAAAATTTCTTAAAAAGGACTTTTTCAACCAACATTCTATAAAATTCCACAATCTAAAAAGAAAAAAAATTAGATAGGAAATAAAGTTTAAAAATTTCCTTTCGACACGCGGAATCGAACCTATGTATGTTCATTAAGCACGCGCAGTTCTTTCCTCAGCGCTATCGAAAGGTGACTGAAATCGTGGTTCTTCTTGAAATTTGTTTTTTCTTTATTTTCGATAAAAAAATTTTAGTTGACTTTGTCGCTTTTTTGCATTTTCTAAAGCAGTTTTGATGATTTGTTTACATCAATGGAAACTCGAATTCCATGGAGTATATTTAGGTATAAGTTGAATTGCTAAAATTGGCTATACGAAATGCAGCGCTACTCATGACCTCCTTCTCTCGTCCCTCGCCCCCTTTTGGAGCCTGCATAGCTGCAATCGTGGCTTATCCTGCTTACCTTGACGGATACTTCTTGTCTCTATTTAATTAATAAAGAAACAGTTCGTGGTAACCAACTGTAAGTAAGGAGCGAGTCGCCTCAATAGTAACCGAAACTCTAGTTACAGGATTTTGATACAAACATGGACATCAAAAGAATCGGATTTTTTTTTACTGATTTAAAATATATAAGTTTCATCAGGTTTAGTCTTACCCGTCAAAAGTTACGAGCTTGTGAAAATTTGCCTTATTTTCGAAAAAAGGGGGAAGCAATCCCTAAAAGTCGTAGAGTCTTAATGAAATTCATACCATCAGGTTTCAAACCATCAGATTTCAAACATGCCACACTACTGTAGAGGTTTGAAACTCGTATCTGCAAAATTGTGGAATTTTGTAATTTTTGCCCGAAGAAAGATCACGGGTTCTTAAAGTTCTTTGTATATTTGTAAAGGCTTATATATTTCTTTGCGTTTTAAACCTACGATATGAAATTTTTTGCAGCAAAGTTCAAGATTTTATTCGTGAATTTTACTTGTATAATAGATACATTTTGCTGTGAATGTCTGAAATCTGGTTAGTGTGGACATTCAACCGGTAAATATCCGAAATTCCTTTTTCCCTGCTTGGATTCAATTAGCTCTGCAAATCAACTTTTTCTGTCTTATGCAAGCTTTGATGGTAAAAGTTAAGGTTAGGTAGGGTTAAGTTAAATACAGTTATAAATCTAAGAAATGGTTTAAAATCTAACCTAACCTGTCACCATCCAACCTTGCATAAAACTAAAAAGTTGTCTTGGAACGCTAACTAAATTCAAGGAGAATAAAAGGTATTGTGGACATTCACCGGTGAATATCGACATTCACCAAATTCTGACATTCACAGTAACATATACATGTGTAATGGAATCGATTTTCAAGACCCCAAAAACTTTCCAAGTAAAATATAATCGCCCAGAATATAAACCCACAAAAAATTCAAGTGATACTTAATTGTAAAATTTAAAAAGTAGTGAAACATTGTATTACAATTGTAACTATGAAAAATCTTTCCCACAAAAAAGGTAATAGCAATAAATATTCAAAATTATCAATTTCACATGACACGCAACCAACCCTGTAATCTAAATCTCGAGTTTGAAGTTCCAGGTGGTCATTCGTGATAAGAAATAAAACTAGGCATAAATTACAAGATAAAAACTTTAAAAATTAGCTTCCCGAGATACAAAAATAAAACTAATATTCCGCTGTAATTACAGGGTAGAGCTTTAAAAAATATTTGCGTGAGATACTATGTAAAACTGTGCATATTTCTTTAAAGTAAAAATGTTATCATGCTAAGAAGAATTCCAAAGTGAAATTTTAAAGAATCACAAGCCGGATCAAAAGTTAATTAAAATCGATTAGCCCATTGGTATATCACTACACAATAGTAATATAGGACAAATAGTGGAACCAATAGAATCGGGAAAATATACTTGTTAGTAACGCCCGGATGTAACCTCTGGCGAAATTGGAAAGAGTAGATAGCTAGAACTTAGCAATTTTGAGTTAGTCTTGGACAAGTCTAAGATGAGTTTAATGTGAAATTATTGCAGTGGATAAGGAGTCTCTTATCATACATTTTGAGAATTTATATTTGAGACTTTAATGAGTTTTTGGAGTGAAAATTAAGTACTGAACGTTACTTGCATTACCTGCGAGCAGTTGTAACCTAGTGTCATTTATTGCAAGTGTATTGATATATCAGAAGCTCTGTTCGATATGTGAGTAAATAAATACATCACTTTCTTATTTTTATTCTCTTTATGCTAGTATTTCTCAAGATAGCTTGTCCTTGTGGCTCCACTCCCTCCAACACACAACACACAAATTAAACAGGCTCCAACACACAAATTAAAGCACGGAACGGTAGGTTTCGACGAAACCCAAAATGTTAGAGAATATCTACACAAAATAATGATATCTATTGAAGCTAAATACGGGAAAGAATCTGGTCCTTTATATGATAAAATTGTATTAAATGCTTTCATGCAAGGACTGAGCCCCAAACTGTACCGAATGTTAATATCAAAGAATATTCAGACGTTAGAGCTAGCAGTCCAGGAAGTAGAGAGAATGATTCAAATTGACTCGATTGTGACAAGCCACAACAAGTCGAGAATAAATAATGTAGGAAATTCATCTCCAGGACAATCACAAGGAATTTCCCCAGGATTTTTTTCGAGAGATAATTCACCCAAACCAAACCAAAATAGATCTCCAACCCCTACCAGGCAAAGAATGGTGCGTTTTATACCCACGAACACGACAAACTACGTAAACAAACCCCCCCCCCCCCCCAATTATATGCTATGCATGTAATAAACAAGGACATATCGCCAGGGAATGCCGTACGAGATGTGGTAAAGCTTTTTAATATTAGTTAATTATTAATTTAGTAAAAATATATATGACGCAAATATGAAGTTTGGAAATACCACTTTTTTTATTAAGATAAGAAACATATCCTGCTAAGCTCTGTTTAACGGTAAATTGAGTAATTACCACTTCCTAGCATTTACGTGGGAAGGTGTGGTTGATAAAAATGTATAAAAGATACATTTAATCGGAAGGAAAAATCTTATGCTAACTCTATGCCGGACTGACCTCTGGTCCGTTGTTTTAGAAATACTTTGGGACTTTGTCTTATCATTGTAAGTGTCTAAGTATCTTATTTATATTTTATTTTTGTTTTATTGAGACTTGTGGCATACTTGGGACAGACAGTCCCAGTAGACAGATTATAACCAATTATATTATATGGTAAATGAATAAAAGTATTGTATATTAGACGACCTCTCTACGATCTATTTTTAGCCTCTCGAACATACTCAGTCGGTACGCCTCATTAGTTCGGTCATAGCCTAAGGCACGCTACCGAAGTTTATTTACCTTAGGGCCAGAGTTTATCTCCCCTATAAAGGGAGAATAAAGGCATCTACGACTACAACCCCCAAATACCACAATAAATAATACTTCACAAAAACTGGTGGTCACTAGAAAAACTGGGTCGAGAAGGCTATATAAAAAAAGTAGACTGAAATAGAATGGTTTTACCAGAGGAAAAAATTACTTCCCTATCAACAGTACTTGAAATTGCAAAAATTATACCAGAATACGCGGGAAATTCAGATGTAGACGAGTTTATTGAAAAATTAAAAATTGTCGACGAACTAACTGAATCATTTGAAGATAAGGTCAAAGAGCAATGCGTTGCAGCCAGATTAAAGGGAAGCGCCCTTAAACATTTTGAGGCAATTAAGGAAAAAGAGCCAAAGAACATCAGTACTCTAATTGAATCTTTTAAAACAAGATTCATTGAGACAAGCATCTCCGAGAGGCTTAGAACAGAGGTAGTCAAATTCGATACCTCAACTAGTATCAGGGAATATGCAGACACAATTTGTAGATCCGTGTGTTTACAATTAGAGAAAGGCGGAAATGACGAGACAGTACAGAAAGTACAACTACTTACTTTTACCCAAGGGTTAAAAAAAAAGTTATTAGGACCAATATTCTTGTAGAAACCTGAAATTATAGATCTGTCTATAATACTAGCCGAAAGAAAGGTAAAAATTGGCGAGGTCACGACAGTGTTTGACCAAATTTCAATAAAGAACACAGTAGCCCACTAAAGTTTAAAATATGAAAAAGGACAGAAAAGGGTGAACTTTGAAGAGCCAAATCGTGAACCAAAAAGGCACGACGGAGGCCGAGGGTCGCTGTCTAGAGAGATAGCTGACAAATTCCATGACCTTGAGAGATAAGCAGCTAATAACTGTAGAAAATATGGCATCCTCCCCCACCAAAGACAGATAGTTGGGGAACCAACAAGGATAGATCAAAAATATTCAGAAATAACCAGGAAACAAACAAACAAATTAAGAGAAAATTTTATTGCTATTATTGCAGCAAACCAAACCACTATGCAGCAGATTGCTGGCATAGAATACGCAAAGAGGGCCAGACGTACAAGATAAGACACCAATTCAGAACGCAGGGGGACAGAAATTTAGGAAGACAGGGAACAAATAAAACTGGGGAAACACATAATAATATTCCTGAATTTAGGCCTAGGAGGCAAACGGTTAACAATACCCAGGGTCAAAGTAGCAGTGCTGAAGAAAACTGAGATAATCCCAGAAATTTTTGGCCAAACAGTGGGCATCTGAACGGAGAAACCAGCCTGCAAGGGTCGACAGAGCTGTTTCATTACAAAGACCCCTATATAGTTTAGAATGTTGTGATACAAATGCAAATAATAATAATCTACCGATTCTGCGTTGTTTTAAAATTGAGTGTTTCCGAAATCTAACATGTTTACTAGATACAGGCGCATCTAAATCATTAATTCGAGAGGAAGTCTTTAATAAATTTCCTCCTAGTGTCAAAAATCGAGTACGCAGACGCAAAAATACCCTAAAATCAGTGACAGGGCAAAAGCTGACAATTTTGGGAGAATGTCCACTAAAATTTAATGCAGGGGATAAAGAAATAACAGTAACAGTAATAATATGCAAGCAGCTACCATTTCCTTGTATTCTAGGAGTGTATGTCATCAGAAAGTATGGGACTGTATGGGAGCCCATATCCAATACAGTCACAATAAACCATGCAATTGAACGTAATTGCCAAATTTGCGAAATAATAAATAGAGACAGTGAAGATTCGAATAATAACCAAAAAATAAGCGGAAAAATCAAAATAGAAGGGGGAACAACAGCTCCAGTTCTAGCTGCACTCAATCAAAAAGATGGAAAGGTTAAAACAATGGATGCCGTGATAGGGGGGTACAACATAAAAGAATACTCTATGATTTTTGTGGAGAATCAAGTTATAAAAATTTAAAAGGGTATAACATACTTAAAACTATCAAATCTAAGTAATGATCAAATAAAACTGAACCAGGTAGAACTTGGATCAGTAGGAAAGATTTCAAATTCAGAATTAAAATCGCTAAACAGTCCAGAATTAAGCATAAACTTCACATCTAGCCAGGAACATTTATCCTCATTATAACTGCAACCACAAGAAGAGTATGCAATGGCGAAAGCGGAATTTTTGCAACAATTTGATTTAAAACATTTACCGGAAAATGTAAAAACTAGGGTGGAAAATATTCTTTGGGATTTTAAATGGACTTTTGCAAGATACAAATCAGATTACGGATTAAATCACTAAATCACGCACAAGATATCAACAGAGGGCCCTCCAATCAAAAAGTCACCGTATAAAACACCTTATCATTTAAAGCCATGGCTAGAAAGCCAAATAAAAGAAATGGAAGATCAGGGTATAATTAAAGAAAGCATTAGTGATTGGTGCTTTCCAATAGTAATAGTCAGAAAAAAAGATAGCACCTGGATACTATGTATAGACTTTAGATCATTGAACGCCGTCACGATTAAAGACTTGATGAAGTTACCAAGGATAGATTCGATTTTAGATTCCCTAGGGAGTTCAAAATATTACACTAGTTTTGATTTAATAGCAGGATATTGGCAAATCGCTTTAGATGCAGAAACTAAGCATAAGGTTACAGCAATCTTAGACGATGGGAGAACTTTAACGTTTGAATGTATGCCATTTGCCTTATCATTTAGTCCAAATTGTTTTAGTCGCCTAATGAATTTGGTGTTAAAAGACAACGAACCAGGAAGAAAAAAAGATACCTTGGCTTATTTAGATGATTTAGTTCTGTTTAATGAAAATTTGGAAGACCACTTGGTCGGACTTTAAAAAATACTGGAAAAGCTTGAAAAAGAAGGCTTAAAATTAAAACCAGAAAATTTAAAAATAGTGGTACCAAAATTAGTATTTCTTGGACACCTGAAAAAACCAAGGTACTATTTCATCAAATCAAGAAATATCTACAGTCTTTGAAAATTTGCAGCCTCCTAAAGATCAAAAAAGCTGCATATCATTTTCTTAGCTATTAAGATATTCTCGACGATATATTAGACTTTGTGCCACATTAGCACATCCAATGACGAACCTTTTAAAGAAATCAAGTACATTCGAATGTCCAAAGGACGCAAAACAAGCGCTAAATGAAATAAAAAGGCAATTATTACTGGCACCAATACTAAAACTTTCAGATTTGTCATAAGACTTCTGTTTGCAAACAGATGCTTCGGGGTACGGTAAAGAAATTCAAAATGAACTTTGAAAAATCAAGAGTATGTAACTGTGACAAGGTAAACCACAACCAAACACTACTGAAATATTCCAACTCTTGCATTTCAACAAAAGAAATTCAAAATGAACTTTGAAAAATCAAGAAAATGTAACTCTGACACGTTAAACCACAAAGAAACACAATTGAAATATTCAAACTCTCGCATTTCAAGGAAAGAAATTCGAAATGAACTTTGAAAAATCAAGAGTATGTAACTGTGACAAGGTAAACCACAACCAAACACTACTGAAATATTCCAACTCTTGCATTTCAACGAAAGAAATTCAAAATGAAATTCGAAAAATCAAGAAAATGTAACTGTGACAAGTTAAACCACAACCACTCACGGCTGACTGATTCCAACTCTTGCATTTCAACGAAAGAATTACATAATGAACTTTTAAAAATCAAGAAAATGTAACTGTGACAAGGTAAACCACAACCAAACACTACTGAAATATTCCAACTCTTGCATTTCAACGAAAGAAATTCAAAATGAACTTTGAAAAATTGAGAGTATGTAACTGTGACAAGGTAAACCACAGCCAAACACTACTGAAATATTCCAACTATTTCATTTCAGCGAAAGAAATTCAGAATGAAATTTTAAAAATCAATATAATTTATATTTTAAAAGTTAAAAAAAAACCAAACAAAAATTAAATATTAAAACTATTTAATTTAATATAAATAAATTCAAAAGAACTTTGAAAAATCAAGAAAATGTAACTCTGACAAGGTAAACCACAACCAAACACTACTGAAATATTCCAACTCTTGCATTTCAACGAAAGACGTTCAAAATGAACTTTGAAAAATAAAGAGAATGTAACTGTGACAAGGTAAACCACAACCAAACACTACTGAAATATTCCAACTCTTGCATTTCAACGAAAGAAATTCAAAATGTAATTTGATAAATCTAGAAAATGTACCTGTGACAAGGTAAACCACAACCAAACACTACTGAAATATTCCAACTCTTGCATTTCAACGAAAGAAATTCAAAATGAACTTTGAAAAATCATGAAAATGTAACTGTGACAAGGTAAACCACAACCAAACACTACTGAAATATTCCAACTCTTGCATTTCAACGAAAGAAATTCAAAATGAACTTTGAAAAATCAAGAATGTGTAACTGTGACAAGATAAACCACAATCAAACACTACTGAAATATTCGAACTCTTGCATTTCAACGAAAGAAATTCAAAATGGACTTTGAAAAATCAATAAAATGTAACTGTGACAAGGTAAACCACAAACAAACACTACTGAAATATTCCAAATCTTGCATTTCAACTAAATAAATTCAAATGAACTTTGAAAAATCAAGAAAATGTAACTGTGACAAGGTAAACCACAACCAAACACTACTGAAATATTCCAACTCTTGCATTTCAACGAAAGAAGTTCAAAATGAACTTTGAAAAATAAAGAGAATGTAACTGTGACAAGGTAAACCACAACCAAACACTACTGAAATATTCCAAATCTTGCATTTCAATGAAAGAAATTCAAAATGAACTTTGAAAAATAAAGAAAATGTAACTGTGACAAGGTAAACCAAAACCAAACACTACTGAAATATTCCAAATCTTGCATTTCAACGAAAGAAATTCAAATGAACTTTGAAAAATCAAGAAAAAGTAACTGTGACAAGGAAAACCACAACCAAACACTACTAAAATATTCCAACTCTTGCATTTCAACGAAAAAAATTCAAAATGAACTTTGAAAAATCAAGAAAATGTAACTGTGACAAGGTAAACCACCTCCAAACACTACTGAAATATTTCAACTCTTGCATTTCAACAAAAGAAATTCAAAATGAACTTTGAAAAATCAAGAAAATGTAACTTTGACAAGGTAAACCACAACCAAACGCTACTGAAATGTTCCAACTCTTGCATTTTAACGAAAGAAATACAAAATGAACTTTGAAAAATCAAGAAAATGTAACTGTGACAAGGTAAACCACAACCGAACACTACTGAAATATTACAACTCTTGCATTTCAACGAAAGAAATTCAAAATGAACTTTGAAAAATCAAGAAAATGTAGCTGTGACAAGGTAAACCACAACAAAACTCTACTGAAATATTCCAACTCTTTAAATTCAAACAAATAAATTCTAATTGAAATAATATAAATTAATTAAAATTAAATGAGAAAGTGTCAACTACAACAACACACTAATGAAATATTCCAACTCTTGCATTTCAACGAAACGAATTCAAAATGAACTCTGAAAAATCAAGAAAATGTAACTGTGACAAGGTAAACCACAACCAAACACTACTGAAATATTCCAACTCTTGCATTTCAACGAAAGATATTCAAAATGAACTTTGAAAAATCAAGAGTATGTAACTGTGACAAGGTAAACCACCTCCAAACACTACTGAAATATTTCAACTCTTGCATTTCAACAAAAGAAATTCAAAATGAACTTTGAAAAATCAAGAAAATCTAACTATGACAAGGTAAACCACAACCAAACACTACTGAAATATTCCAACTCTTGCATTTCAACGAAAAAAATTCAAAATGAACATTGAAAATTCAAGAAACTGTAAATCTGAAAAGGTAAAGCACAACCAAACACTACTGAAATATTCCAACTCTTGCATTTCAAAGAAAGAAATTCAAAATGAACTTTGAAAAATCAAGAAAATGTAACTTTGACAAGGTAAACCACAAACAAACACTCCTGAAATATTCCAACTCTTGCATTTCAAGGAAGGAAATACAAAATGAACTATTAAAAATAAAGAAAATTTAATTGTGAAAATGTAAACCACAACCAAACACTACTGAAATATTCCAACTATTGCATTTCAACTAAAGAAATTCAAAATGAACTTTGAAAAATCAAGAAAATGTAACTGTGACAAGGTAAACCACAACGAAACACTACTGAAATATTCCAACTCTTGCATTTCAGCGAAAGAAATTCAAAATGAACTTTGAAAAATCAAGAAAATGTAACTGTGACAAGGTAAACCACGACCAAACACTACTGAAATATTCCAACTCTTGCATTTCAGCGAAAGAAATTCAATATGAACTTTGAAAAATCAGGAAAATGTAACTGTGACAAGGTAAACCACAACCAAGCACTACTGAAATATTCCAACTCTTGCATTTCAACGAATGAAATTCAAAATGAACTTTGAAAAATCAAGAAAATGTAACTGTGACAAGGTAAACCACAACCAAACACTACTGAAATATTCCAACCCTTGCATTTCAACGAATGAAATTCAAAATGAACTTTGAAAAATCAAGAAAATGTAACTGTGACAAGGTAAACCACAACCAAACACTACTGAAATATTCCAACTCTTGCATTTCAACGAAAGAAATTCAAAATGAACTTTGAAAAAATCAAGAAAATGTGACTGTGACAAGGTAAACCACAACCAAACACTACTGAAATATTCCAAATCTTGCATTTCAACGAAAGAAATTCAAAATGAACTTTGAAAAATCAAGAATATGTAACTGTGACAAGGTAAACCACAACCAAACACTACTGAAATATTCCAACTCTTGCATTTCAACGAAAGAATTTCAAAATGAACTTTGAAAAATCAAGGAAATGTAACTGTCACACGGTAAACCACATCCAAACACTACTGAATTATTCCAACTCTTACATTTCAACGAAAGAAATTAAAAATGAACTTTGAAAAATAATAAAATGTAACTGTGACAAGGTAAACCACAACCAAACACTAGTTAACTAAAACAAATAGTGCTATTAAATTAATTAAATTAAACATGAACTTTAAAAATTAATAAGATGTAACTCTGACATCCAAAACATCATCCAAACACAAAAGAAAAATTCAAACTTTTGCATTTCATCGAAAGAAATTCCAAATAAACTTTGAACAATCAAGAAAATGTAGCTTTGACAAGGTAAACCACAACCAAACACTAATGAAATATTCCAACTCTTGCATTTAAACGAAATAAATTCAAAATGGACTTTGAAAAATCAAGAGAATGTAACTCTGACAAGGTAAACCACAACCAAACACTACTGAAATTTTTCAACTCTTGAATTTCAACGAAAGAAATTCAAAATGAACTTTGAAGAATCAAGAAAATGTAACTGTGACAAGGTAAACCACAACCAAACACTACTGAAATATTCCAACTCTTGCATTTCAACGAAAGAAATTCAAAATGAACTTCGAAAAATCAAGAAAATGTAACTGTGACAGGGTAAACCACAACCAAACACTTCTGAAATATTCCAACTCTTGCATTTTAACGAAAGAAATTCAAATGAACTTTGAAAAATCAAGAAAATGTAACTGTGACAAGGTAAACCACAACCAAACACTAGTGAAATATTCCAACTCTTGCATCTCAACGAAAGAAATTCAAAATGAACTTTGAAAAATCAAGATAATGTAACTGTGACAAGGTAAACCACAACCAAACACTACTGAAATATTCCAACTCTTGCATTTCAACGAAAGAAATTCAAAATGAACTTTGAAAAATCAAGAAAATGTAACTGTGACAAGGTAAACCACAACCAAATACTACTGAAATATTCCAACCCTTGCATTTCAACAAAAGAAATTCAAAAATGAACTTTGAAAAATCAGG
Organism: Artemia sp. Qi Xiang Cuo; assembly: GCF_049724085.1. Taxonomy (NCBI): domain Eukaryota; kingdom Metazoa; phylum Arthropoda; class Branchiopoda; order Anostraca; family Artemiidae; genus Artemia; species Artemia sp. Qi Xiang Cuo. The sequence goes on along the minus strand of NC_142800.1, from coordinate 3,942,637 downwards.
CCTTTGGGGTGCCGGGGACCCTTTGGGGGGGGGGGGGGAGGAGGGGGTCGTTCTGCACAAAAAATATTAAAAAATGGGGGAGGGAAGGGGAGGTGAGGAAGGGAGGGGGAGGAGGTGAGGGGAGAGGAGGGGAAGGGAGGGGAGGGGAAGGTGAGGAGGGGGAGGAGATGGAGGGAGAGGGTACTTTGGGGGCCAAAGGGGGAGGGGCCCTTTGGGGCGGGGGGCCGGGGGAGGGGGTCGTTCTGTGTCTCAATGCACAAAAATATTAAAAAATGGGGGAGGAAAGGGGAGGGGAGGAGGGGAGGGGAGGAGTGGGGGAGGGGAAGGATGAGGATGGGGGAGGAGATGGAGGGAGAGGACCCTTTGGGGGCCAAAGGGGAGGGGGAGGGGCCCTTCGGGGCCCGGGGGGTCTGGGGGACCCTTGAGGGCCGGGTGGTCCTTTGGAAGCCCAGTGGATCTTTGAGGACCGGTGGCTTCCTTCGGGGTTGGGGTGGGGTATGAGGACTCTTTGGGGTAGGGGTAGAGGACCTCACAACACTGTTCAAATGGAACTTGTGTATTATAAAGACCACAGAGTCTCACCCTCAAATTCTCTTCTAAAATCATCCTTTAAATCATCTTTTAAAATGTCTCTAACTGTTTCGCAGAAATAATTCCCTAAAATGGCTAAAATGGTTTCGCCCAAATAATCCTTAAACGTAATTCAGCGTGTTCCCTTTGTTTAGCATCCCTGCGCTGACACATTTGAAATTACAAAAGAAACCCTTTCGTGAATCAATCTCTTTAAAAACAACAAATTAATTCCCCTTTCATGTCAATCAATCAATCATGACATCATCTGTCATGTGTGATCTAAACTTTGCCCGGAGACATTCTCTTGGTAGAACTCCAAAGACGTTAATTAACTTTTCGTCATCTGTCAGACATTAATTAAACCTTGGCCGGAAACAATTTGATTAATGACTGACAGCACAGGTGTCCCACTTTGATTAACCACGTGTTCTCCCTTGACATTCGCAGGGAGCGTGCCCAAAACAACAACAACAACATTGACCATAACATTCGCCTCGAGCGTGCCCAAAACAACAACAACAACAGCATTGACCTTTGCATTCGCTGAGAGCGTGCCCAAAACAACAACATTAACCCCATTAACCACGTGGTTCGTACCGGAGTAGCATTTCATTCTTCCCTAGTGGGCACTTGGCCAAAAACAACAACAACAACATTGACCTTGACATTCGCTGAGAACGTGCCAAAAATGCACCTGGAGAAAGAGGTCATTGACCCTGTCTTCATTAAACTATGTAAAAAAGTTGTTGGTGGCAGCAGGGGTGAGGGACAGGAGCATAAGATAGCCTTCTACTTCTATCTTTCTAACTGTGAAAAAGGCGATCCTGGGAGGCCTATAATACAAAAAATAGGAAAAATCGGTCTTCTTTTCCGAATTTATTTTGAATGCACTGGATGCAGAGAAAAATTCACGTTGACGAATGAGCCAACAGCATCAACAGTAACTGTGAATCTTGACCATCCAATGTGTGTGACAAGTGATGAAGGTGATCGATCCTACGTCCAAAGTGCTATATCAAAACCGATATCAAACAACCTTAATACGAAGACAGTCTGGGGAGCTATTTCCGCTGGAATTGGTCAGTTCCCATTAGAAGAAGTTTTTGATCTAATGGACCTTCCAGTTGTGTCTAAAAATATCTTCAGGAAAACCGAAACTTTGTTTGGACAGGCAAAGATCCGTCAATGCTCCGTATATATGATTTGTGTATTTTCTTAAACTCCAGAATCCTACCTTCACCTTGCTTACGCCTATCGTCTCCTCTTTCTCCACAATCTAACTCTTTCCATATAACAGTTATTAGTTCCTGGGTTCTAGCTAACAAAAACAATCAATTTTCATTCCACTATCAGTATTCATCAAATATTATAAAAGATAAAAGTTTCTGGGCTATAGCTCGTAAAAATAGTTAACTTCCGGCCTACTATCAGTGTCTACCCACTAGCATTGACCTACTAATTGGGAAAATATCTCCTTATGTATTTTCATTATATTCCTTTTTCGTTGAGCTTTTTGAAGCTCATTAGACTTTGATTGGAAATTTAAATTTCTGGTGCCCTTGCTAATCACGCAACAAAATTATGAGACAGTCAAACTGGTCAAAATAATAAAAAACCTTATAAGCGGTCTCTAAATCAAATCTATCATATCTATATCTCTGCTCTCTCTCTCTCTCTCTCTCTCTCTCTCTCTCTCTCTCTCTCTCTCTCTCTCTCTCTCTCTCTCTCTCTCTCTCTCTCTCTCTCTCTCTCTCTCTCTCTCTCTCTCTCTCTCTCTCTCTCTCTCTCTCTCTCTCTCTCTCTCTCTCTCTCTCTCTCTCTCTCTCTCTCTCTCTCTCTCTCTCTCTCTCTCTCTCTCTCTCTCTCTCTCTCTCTCTCTCTCTCTCTCTCTCTCTCTCTCTCTCTCTCTCTCTCTCTCTCTCTCTCTCTCTCTCTCTCTCTCTCTCTCTCTCTCTCTCTCTCTCTCTCTCTCTCTCTCTCTCTCTCTCTCTCTCTCTCTCTCTCTCTCTCTCTCTCTCTCTCTCTCTCTCTCTCTCTCTCTCTCTCTCTCTCTCTCTCTCTCTCTCTCTCTCTCTCTCTCTCTCTCTCTCTCTCTCTCTCTCTCTCTCTCTCTCTCTCTCTCTCTCTCTCTCTCTCTCTCTCTCTCTCTCTCTCTCTCTCTCTCTCTCTCTCTCTCTCTCTCTCTCTCTCTCTCTCTCTCTCTCTCTCTCTCTCTCTCTCTCTCTCTCTCTCTCTCTCTCTCTCTCTCTCTCTCTCTCTCTCTCTCTCTCTCTCTCTCTCTCTCTCTCTCTCTCTCTCTCTCTCTCTCTCTCTCTCTCTCTCTCTCTCTCTCTCTCTCTCTCTCTCTCTCTCTCTCTCTCTCTCTCTCTCTCTCTCTCTCTCTCTCTCTCTCTCTCTCTCTCTCTCTCTCTCTCTCTCTCTCTCTCTCTCTCTCTCTCTCTCTCTCTCTCTCTCTCTCTCTCTCTCTCTCTCTCTCTCTCTCTCTCTCTCTCTCTCTCTCTCTCTCTCTCTCTCTCTCTCTCTCTCTCTCTCTCTCTCTCTCTCTCTCTCTCTCTCTCTCTCTCTCTCTCTCTCTCTCTCTCTCTCTCTCTCTCTCTCTCTCTCTCTCTCTCTCTCTCTCTCTCTCTCTCTCTCTCTCTCTCTCTCTCTCTCTCTCTCTCTCTCTCTCTCTCTCTCTCTCTCTCTCTATCTCTCTCTATATCTTTGTCTCTCTTTCTCTATATATCTCTCTATATATATTTCTCTGTATCGATATCGCAGAATTTCGAGGTGTTTTCCTGTGTGTCTCTCTGTCTCTCTCTCTCTATATCTCTCTATCTTATATCTATTATCTCTCTGTCTCTCTCTCTCTCTATCTCTCTCTCTCTCTCTCTCTCTCTCTCTCTCTCTCTCTCTCTCTCTCTTAAACAGCTCTTTCATCTATATTCATAGTAAAGATTTAATTGTTTTTGAAAGAAGCGTAAATAAGAGCTAGACATAACAATTAGGTTGAATGGACACGCTGCGAAGGACTCGGCATCTCCAATGGCAGAGTTTCTGATGATGAAGCTCCATACACAAGAGTTATTTTGGATGTTGAACGGGGCAAAAGAACAGAAGGACATGATTATAATGCCAAAGCTGGCCATGCAGTTATTATAGACGCTTATACAAAAAAAGTTTTGTTTGTTAATTCTAGAAACAAATACTGTTACATTTGCTCTGTCGCCAGAACTAAAAATATTCTACCACAAGATCACTTATGCTATCTGAACTGGAATGGTTCTTCTTCGGGAATGGTGCAGGACATGATTATAGATGGTTTTTTACTTAGTTTATCCATGCATGGATTACGGTATCTCGAATTTATTGAGGATGGGGATTCAAGTGTGTATCAACGCATTATAGAGCGTGTGGCCTATGGAAAGGATGTTATAAAACACGAGTGTGCCAACCATGTCACGAAAAATTTCACTCGGGATCTGTACAACCTCTTTCCCCTGAGAATTGTTTGTGCCTTTGAGTGGTTAAACAAAAAAAACAGGTTTTTTAACTGAAAGTAAAGATCAACATTAAAACTTAAACAAACAGAAATTATTACATATATGGGGAGGACGCCCAATACTTTGTTCTTCATGCTAACATTATTTATAGCTTTCAAAAAGCTTCTTATTCCAATTTAAAGAACCTTGTGTTTCACTTGTTGTTTGTAAGGGATAGGGACACAAAGTTATACTTTAGCTTGAAGAGCTAAGTATTTAAGAAGGGGATCCCCCACATCCCATTCTTATTAAACGGTCATGGTGTTTCAGGAGTCATTTTTAAGGAATTGGGACAAATGTCACAACTTTAGCGGAAAGAGAAGTCTTGAGTAGGGGTAACCCCTTTCATATACGTAATAATTCCTGTCCGTTTAAGTTTTGACGTTGCTCCTTACTTTCAGTTGAAGAAACTTTTTTTTAGTTTGATTAGTTATCGCTTTTAAATAACACTGGGATATCCGGCTCACCCCTCAATGTAAAATTCCTTCACCCACAGCAAAATTACACCATGGAAAGTTGTTTTCACGTAAAAATGCCCCCCTCTCTCTCCAGGAAAATTTCCGTAAGAATATAGAAGGAAATTCATTCTAGCTGAAAATTGCACCCAGAAAATGTCTTGCAGATGATCTCGGGTGAAAATTTTTTCATAGCCTACTTTTATTTTAAAACGACTTTAAATTCTGATTGTTTTTAAAATCATGCCGGTAATCCCCCCCTTCTGTGAAAAAGTTTCCCAGCAAAAAGGCAGTAAAAGGGTATTTTCCAGCAAAGGTTTTTTTGGGGGGGGGAGTGGTACAAAAGAAACTTTAAAAACACATCAAAAATTTGAAACTGATATCCGCATCGAGTTCTGGGAATATTTCTGGTCTACGCTGTTATTATGAAAGTAAAAAATAACACTAGACCCCAAAATGAGCAGAATTTAATCCGTACAGGAGGAGGACTGTCCCTTCCTAATCCACACCTCCACCTCAAGGTCACAGAAACTTTGAAGTGTGCTCATTGGATCAGAAATTGAGAGTTCTAGCCCTTTTTTCAAATCCCAGAGGGATTGAAGACCAACTGCATGGGGGTGGTATTTTCCGGGGGAAAGGGGTTCCGTGGGGGCTATTTCTTGGGGGGGATTTCTCAAGGGGATTAACGCCGGCCACCGAAAAAGGCCAAGCAAAGATTTAAAAAAAATGCTAATATCTTTAGATGCGTCAAACGAGGCATATTCAATGCCAGTAAAAACCAGAAAAGAAGAGAAACGTCTAACAATAAGAAAAAATGGATTGCAACTAATCAAGTGAAGAAGAGAATGTGAAACTCAGAATTGTTCGTCATTAAATCTAAGAGTAATTAAAATCTAACCTCTATTATGCTGGACTCTTATTACCTGGATGGGGTTGGATTAGCTTAAATACATTTTGTTTGCTTTTTTGTGCGGGAGGGAGGGGGTCAATTATTTTTGGTTTTTCTTTTAAAAAAAAATTGTTTCTAGTTTTCTTATCTCTTTTTGCATTATTCTTGTTATTCCATAGTCGAAATCCCGCATAGACAGTCTCAAGCATGACTCATTATATACTCATGCCTACAAATATTATGCTACTACGGGGAGGCAACTCATAGTAAATAAATTAGGTAGGATGAGATTTTTCAGCCCGACAACGCCCACCAAAACAGACCAAGCCTAGAAGAATTATCCATTAATCAGAATCCGGTGCAAATTATTGTGTCGTTTATTTCAATACAGTAGCCCTTTTATGAAATTAACTAGAAAAACAATTTTTTTTTAAACTAATTTTTGACTTCATAAATATTAGGACCATTTCATTAGAATAAAAAGCTTTGTCAAGACAATATAGACGTTAGTTTAACGAGCAAAGGATTTAAGAGGGTGCATATATGGATTAATTTTTGTATGTTGTTCTGTACTTTAAGTTGAAAAAAGTTATTTTTTTAAATTTTAATTTCTGTTTGTTAATCAGACCATGCCAGACAATCCGGCTCCCTCAAGGTGGTTTCAGGCACCATACCCTTTTCCCGCTCTGCACCTATAAACACCCTTTCATAGCAGATGATTTGAAATATAAAAAAAACACAAAAAAAAAAACTCATTATTCTTATTAAACTGCCGTTGTGTTTCAGGAGTCATTCTTAAGGAATTGGGTCAAAATGTCAAAACTTTAGCGGAAAGAGAAGTCTTTAGGAGAAGTAACCCCTTTCATGAAAAAAGGGCTAGAACTATCAATTTCTGATCCAATGAGCACACTTCAAAGTTTCTGTGACCTTGAGGTGGAGATGTGCATTAGGAAGGGACAGTCCTCTTCCTGTACGGATTAAATTCTCCTCATTTTGGGGTTTAGTGTTATTTTTTACTTTCATAATAACACCGTAGACCAGAAATATTCCCAGAACTCGATGTAGATATCAGTTTCACATTTTTGATGCGTTTTTAAAGTTTCTTTTGTACCCCTCCCCTCCTCTAAAAAACCTTTACTGGAATATACCCTATTACTGCCTTTTTGCTGGGAAAATTTTTCACAGACGGGGGGGGGGGATTACCGGCATGATTTTAAAAACAATCAGAATTTAAAGTCCTTTTCAAATAAAAGTAGGCTAAGAAAAATTTTTCACCCGAGATAATCTGCAAGAAATTTTCTGGGTGCAATTTTCACCTAGAATGAATTTTCTTCTATATTCTTACGGAAATTTTCCTGGAGAGGGAGGGGGGCATTTTTATGTGAAAACAACTTTCCATGGTGGAATTTTGCTGTGGGTGAAGGAATTTTGCATTGAGGGGTGAGCCGGATATCCCAGTGTTATTTAAAAGCGATAACTAATTAAACTAAAAAAAAGTTTCTTCAACTGAAAGTAAGGAGCAACGTTAAAACTTAAACGGACAGGAATTATTACGTATATGAAAGGGGTTACCCCTACTCAAGACTTCTCTTTCCGTTAAAGTTTTGACTTTTCGTCCTAATTCCTTAAGAATGACTCCTGAAACACAATGGCCGTTTAATAAGAATAGGATGTGGGGGATCCCCCTCTTAAATACTTAGCTCTTTATGCTAAAGTATGACTTTGTGTCCCTATCCTTTACAAACAACAAGTGAAACACAAGGTTCTTTAAATTGGAATAAGAAGCTTTTTGAAAGCTATAAATAATGTTAGCATGAAGAGCAAAGTATTGGGTGTCCTCCCCATATATGTAATAATTTCAGTTTGTTTAAGTTTTAATATTGATCTTTACTTTCAGTTAAAAAACCTGCTTTTTTAGTTTGACCACTGAAAGGCACAAACAATTCTCAGGGGAAAACATTGAAATGCTGCTGATTTTTAACTGCTGAAAATAGCCAGTAGTTTATTTTTCTTTATCTGGATGCTGAGCCTATGTAATTTCAAATCTAGAATTTGTGGTAAGCATTTAAGCATTCCAAGCTTGTTTTTATATTATTCAATGTTTGGAAGATTTTTTTGTAAAATACTCTTTAATTACAATATTTGTTATTGAACTTTGGCAAAACGAAGAGTTAATTTATTTGAGCAAAAAAACATTTGGAGATACTGAAATTGATATAACAAATATAGAAAGTTAAAACATTGATATATTGTTTAATCAAATTATCACCCAGCACTTCCAGTTTGAAGCAAAACAACAGATTGTAAGACTCATCTAATAACAGACTTGAAGCAAAACAGCAAACAGACTTGAAGCAAAACAGCAGAGGTTCTGACTATAACTGAATTTAAGAGCCATTCCTGGGTGGTGGAGAAGGGGATTGTTCATCTGCAATAGTTATTGGTCTATTGATATTTGAAAACAGTCATTTAAGGTTTGCCTCTTAATACTAAATTCTTCCACACAGCTTTGGCTACCTTCTTTATATGTTCCAGGTCTGGGCTTCTGATTATCTTACATCTTTTACGTCTTGGCACCAAAACAGACCAAGCCTAGAAGAATTATCCATTAATCAGAATCCTGTGCGAATTATTGTGTCGTTTATTTCAATACAGTAGCCCTTTTATGAAATTAAGTAGAAAAACAATTTTTTTTCAACTAATTTTCGACTTCATAAATATTAGGGCCGTTTAATTAGAATAAATTGCACTTTACTGAAAAAAATATAAATCTTTTTACTTTTATAACTTTAATAAATCAAATAATTTAAACATTTTGATTATTAAATATCAGTATATGTATATTAAACTGACAATGCACATTCATTTGTATTTTTTCAGTAAAGTGCAAATTTTGTTCTGGTCTTGGGAAGGCATAGGGGTTTTGCGCCCAACTTACGTTAATTTCTGCTCGTTTTGAGTTTGACTCGGTTAATTATTGTAATTTCTGTTCGTTTTGGGTTTCATTTATTTATTGATGTTGATTTGTGGCAGTTTCACGCTTGGTAGATTACTGGATTTATTTTTGGTGATTTTTTGTTTAATGGAGTTCTTTAGTTTTCTTTGAAAAACTCATTTTGTGGAAAAAGTTTTTTTAATTAATCTCTTTAAAGCTCCTCTTCAAAAGCCAAGTAGTTTTTTAAACATTCTGGTATATTTAGCGGTTTAGCGGTAATACTTAGCTTACCCTGGCAATCATATTCCATGATCAAATACGGACACGTTGATTTCGGTGTATTAGACTGTTTGGAAGCATGGTTGCATAGTAAAGAAAACAACTTCATGGTTGCTGCTTTCGTTGCAAAGCACAGTTTTGCAACGACATTTTGATTTCGCTGCAAAACACAGTGAAAAGTCATATTAGGCACTACTTTATGAGCTATTCAGGGAGAAGACTCATTTCTTGGAGTCAATACTAAGTATTCCTGATTGATAGACATATATCATGAACCTTGTTTTACTTCTTATATTATGATATGCTGATGCAAAACACAGTGAAAAGTTATATTAACCACTACTTTACAAGCTATTTTTATAAAAGTCCCATTTCTTTGAGGCAAGACAAACACAAAATATTTACTACAAATCCAAATGTTACTATAAAATGTAAACTTCTTTGAAAATTGAAACTAGTTCTTTACAAAACAGAATAATTCTTACCAAACAAAAATAATTCTTACAATATACAAAATAGTTTTGTATGTAATAAATATAAGATAATTTCGTATAAGATATAAAATGATTCTTTTAAAATGTGATATAGTTCTTATATACAGCAATAATTCTTTCAAAATTCTATATAGTTCTTACAAAACAAAAATGATTATTAGAAATACAAATAGATCTTACAAAATTCAATAAACAAAACCAAACTAATCCTTACAAAATACAAAATAGGTCTTACAAAGTTCAATAAAATTCGTACAAAAAACGTAATAGCTCTTACAAAATTAAAAACATTTCCAACAATGCAAAATAATTCTTGTTAATACAAAACACGATAGTTTTTATAAAATAAAAAATTATACTTACAAAATTCAATTTAGTTCTTACAAACTACAACTCTTGTTCATTCTTTCCATCTTCACTTCTAATGGGATACTGGGATATCATCAAGTGTTTTTAAGGGACAATTTTAAAGAAAATTGCTGGATCCACGCGCTTTTGTAATAAACACAAGCTTGGCACTGTGAATACAATAAAATTGGAAAATAGGCATCAATTTAAAAATATGGTTATAGAATTTTTATCAGACCAGCCGGGCTTTTCTATGAAAATGGATATCCTAGATTTAGGATTTGAAAAAGTCCTAGCTCACGAAGAAAGTCTTTCTTTCAAGTCAAAAAAAATGCTAATGCATAGCATTGACGTTGAGGTGTTCTCCTTGGGTTCAGTCTATATTCCTTGCACTCAATGGGCATATACTGCCCTCGCAATTGCAGACCTAAAAAGTATTGATTCACCTGATGATGCGAGGAATTGTCTAGTTGCCTATGGATGTCATTTTGTTCCTCAAAGAGCCGTCTACCATTTTGGAGGCCTCCATCTTGTACACAATTAAATAAAAAAAACAAGTTTTTTTAACTGAAAGTAAGGAGCAACATTAAAACTTAAAACGAACAGAAATTATTCCGTATATGAAAGGGGCTGTCCCCTCCTCAACGCCTCGCTCTTTACGCTAAAGTTTTTCATTGTTTTAAAAAAAGAGCTGTGAGACAGAGTCAAACTTTAGCGTAAAGAGCGAGGCGTTGAGGAGGGGTCAGCCCCTTTCATATACGGAACAATTTCTGTTCGTTTTAAGTTTTAATGTCGCTCCTTACTTTCAGTTTAAAAAACTTGTTTTTTTTATTTAATTTATGATCCTTTTTTAGTTAATGCAGCTTTTATTTGGATAAAAATTTTACTTATATTTTGCTAAATGGATGTCTTTACAAATTAACTTACGTAACTAACTTTTATATTCGTATGTTTTTCTTCTGGCAAATAAAACAAAGTTGCAGATTTTTGCAGATATGAGCTTGAAACCTATGAAATAGGGTTTTCTGATACGCTGAATCTGACGGTGTGATTTTCATTAAAATTCTTTCACTTGTAGGGGATGTTTCCCCCCTCTTAAAAAAATCTAGTAAATTTTCTCAGGCTCGTAGCCTTTGATGAGTAATGCTAAACTTAATAAAATTTATATATTTAGGATCAGCATTATACACACATTCTTTTGATACATTTATTGACATCAAAATTTCATTTTTAAAAGTTTCGATTACTATTGAGCCGTATCACTTGTTTTTTTTTTATTACGTATATGTTATTACTTATATAAAGGGGTTCTCCCCTTAGTCAATACCACGCTCTTTACGTTAAAAGTTAAAAAAAAATTTGATTCACAAACCCCTGAATCACAAAGGCCGTTTAATTAAAAAAGATAGCTCTTTTGAAAGCACTAAAAAAACTGTAGCGTAAAGAGCGAGGTATTCACTTGGGGGAGAACCCCCTCACATACGTTATAATTTCTGTTTGTTTTAAGTTCTAATATTCCTTCTTACATTTCAGTTGAAAAAACTTGTTTTTTTATTTAATTTCTGACCATTTCTTAAATAATGCTTGGAAATCCGGCGCCCCTTCATAGAAATGTCCCTTACCCCAAAGAAACATCCTCCACGGAAATATTCTCCAGAGTAACCCCCTCCTCTAGCCCCCCCCCCTCCAGAAAAAATCCTTCCTGAAAATGGTTGTATACTTCCCAATAAACAATAAATAATGCTGGCAAGTCTGGTGCCCCCTTCATGGCAATTTCCCTTCCCCCATGAAAACTTCCTTCATGAACAGATCCTCCAACATAACCCCCGACCCACCCATCCCTCCCCCTAACAGAAAAAAAAACCTCCTGAAAACATCTGTATAAATCCCAAAAACCAATACTATATGTTATCATTGGATAAAGTTCATAACTTTTAGCCCTCCCTCTGGGAACTTCGGGGGATTAAGTAATCCTAAAAGACATATTTATCATATTTTTAACTATGCTGAACAAAATGGCTATCTCAAAATTTTGATCGGGTGACTTTGGGAAAAAATGAGCGTGGGAGGGGCCCCCTCCCGCGCCTAGTTCCCCTCAATTTTTTTTGGTCACTTAAAAACGGCACTACAACATTTAATTTCCATTCGAATGAGCCCTCCCACGATATTCTAGAACCACTGGGTCGATACGATCACCCCTGGAAAAAAAACAACAAACAAACAGACAAACAAACAAACAAATAAACACGCATCCGTGATCTTTCTTCCGGCAAAAAATGTAAAATTCCACATTTTCGTAGATAGGAGCTTGAAACCTCTACAGTAGGGTTCTCTGACACGCTGAATATGATGGTGTGAGTTTCATTAAGGTTCTATAACTTTTAGAGGGTTTTTTGCCCCTTTTTTGAAAATCAGCCAAATTGTCTAAGGCGCTTAACTTTTGATGGGCAGCCCTAAACTTGATGAAAGTTATATATTTAAAATCAGCATTAAAATCTAATTCTTTTGATGTATCTATTGGTATCAAAAACCCGTCTTCTAGAGTTTCGGTTGCCATTGAGCCGGGTCGCTCCTTACTTACAGTTCGTTACCACGAACTGTTTGATATAGAAGTGTATGAAGAGGTCAAACAGGAAATAAAAAGGTCAGTATATGGCAAAACAAAATCAAAAATAAAAGGAAAACCAGACCCATTGATTTCTGTGGAAGAAGGAATCGGAAGAGAAAGTAATAAAAAAACTTCCAAAATTGAAGACAAGGTCATATCCCGTTCAGAAAGACAATTGTTTTCTGTTTGGAATAACATGACTAAAGAAAGCTTCATAAACCAAGTTGAAAGTTTCCCTGGAAATGGCAAAATTATTTCCCGCGGATCTCCAGATGAAGAATTAGAGCCAGTCTGGGAGATTGTTCAGGAAGAGTTTCCTGATGCAGCAAAATTTCTGAAGATGGAATGGCTGAGGAATGCTCGCTCTAAATTACCACAAACCTTAAAATTGAAGCAACAAATCAGAGATGACTTTCAGGAAAATCGTCGCAGACTCACAAAAAAATTAGAGGAAAGGATGAAGAACGCCAACCTTAAATGATTATCTAAACAACATCATCTAGGATTACTGACCGCTACAATAGAATCAGTAGTAAGGGCATAGGCACTTGAAAATATACACGCGAATATACGCCTGAGGCATAGATATGTGTGTATATTTTAAACGAATTGGGGTTACCAGGGTCATTTGCATAGAGGTACCATTTCTATAGAAGGTATAGTAATTTGAAATATCATATGGACTTTGCTTGAAGGTATATACTTTGCATACGTGCCCGTACCAAACAGGTTGGTTATAATCTGTTCTGCTTCAAGTTTTTTCTGGCACAATTAACTGAATTTCTATTTCATGACATACAAGTTTTTGTTTAGGTTAGGTCCGTGTTGGAAAAACCGGTGTATCTTTTTTAGAAGCTATATTCAACTTTCATATTTGATTCTAAATCAGTTTTGAAATTAGTAAGAGAATTGAATTCAAAGAGAATAGTTTTTATTTGCAAGTATATTAGTAGAGGAAAAAAAAATGAGGGGTGAATTTACATTATTGGAGATTAATGATGGAGCTAACAACAGTGATGTAATTACTTCTTTAGTTTACGAGATTTGCGAATTTTTTTGCGAAGAGGTATTAGCGTAAAAGTATTGCGATGGTTAAGAATGCCTCACGGGGTAATTAAAGAATGGGGTGCTTACATCAGATACTTAATAGATTTGACGATTACAAGAGACATTGCTAGAGTCAAATATATTTGGTGTTGGTGATATTATGACCCTCCAAGTCCCCTGGGGAAAGGGCTGCACAGTGTATCGGTATCGGATGTATTATTTTTGGGCGTATGGCTATCGCAGTTATCTATACAGATTTTTAGGAGCTCGTATAAAAGATATTGCTCATATCTACGTTATTCCTATAATTTCAACCATAAGCAACTTCAAAACGGCACTAAAAACGGCACTTTTGGTGCACTGTCTAAAGTGGAAAAGTTGGGGCTTGTGGACTACCAGCACTTTTAGATTGACGTTTAATGGGTCATTCGAAAGCTAATGCTCGTATCTACGTGATGTTATCATTTATACCAAAAATTAAAAAAATAATTTTGATGTCAATTATTAATTATATTAAATAAAAAAAAAAAAAAGTTTTTTTTTTTAAATTAAAGCAAGGAACGACGGTAAAACTTAAACCAAACCGAAAGTAGTCCGTAGAGAACCGGGTCGGTCCTCTCCAAACTGCCTCACAAATACCGAAACTTTCTCTTTTTTATTTAAAAAAAAGAGTCATTTTAATTAAACCCTTTTTCGGAAAAATCGAGAGGGTGAGTAGGGGAACGCCCCGTTCATATAACGTATAAGCGGGTATGTATAGTGGTCAAAGTGGTATTTTACTTTTAAAAGTTCAATATTCGAAGCTAGCTTCAGCAGGAGCTTAGGTTAGTAGTGGTGACAA